>NC_092722.1:94234415-94254415 GCF_047496885.1 Scyliorhinus torazame
TCTAGCTTTCTATCTATCTATCTATCTATCTGTCTATCTACCTGTGATTGTATATATATGTATCTATATTACTACCGACATGTTTATCAATGTATCTATCTATCTATCTATCTATCTGTATATCTATCCATCTATATACCTATCTATGTATCTAAATATCTATCTCTCTATTTATCAATCCATTAATCTAATGATCTATCGATCTATCAATCTATCTACCTATAGATCTGTCTATATCTATCTATCTTTCTATATCTATATCTATCTATCTATCTATCTATCTGTACATATGTCTATCTATCCATCAATCTAATGATCTATCTATCAATCTATCTATCTATCTACCCATATATATATATTTATCTCTATTGCTATTGACCTGTTTATTAATCTATCTATCTATCTGTCTATCTAACTGTATATATATATATATATGTATCTATATTACTACCGACCTGTTTATCAATGTATCTATCTATCTATCTATCTATCTATCTATCTGTTTATCAATCTATGTATCTATTTATCTATCTTTCTATCTATCTACCTATATATATATTTATCTATATTACTATCGCCCTGTTTATCAATGTATCTATCTGTCTATCTGTCTATCTCTCTGTCTATATATCTATCTATCGATCTATCTATCTATGTATCTATCTATCTATCTATCTTTCTATCTATTTATCTCTCTATCTATCTATCTCTCTGTCAATCAATCTATCTATTTATCTATCTACCTATCTTTCTATCTATTTATCTATCTGTCTATATATCTATCAATCTATCTATCCATCTATCTATATTACTATCGACCTATTTATTAATGTAGCTGTCTATCTATCTACCTATCTATGTTTCTATCTATCTATCTACCTATCTATCCATTTATCTACCTATCTATCTATCTATTGATCTAACTATCTATCCATCTATCTCTCTCTCTATATATATATCTGTCTGTCTATCTATCTATCAATCTAATGTTCTATGTTTCTCTCTATCTATGTATCTATCTATCTATCTATCTGTCTATCTATCTTTCTATCTATTTATCTATCTATCTATCTTTTCATATATATATATATCTATCTCTCTATTTATCAATCCATCAATCTAACTATCTATTTATCTATCAATATATCTACCTATATATCTGTCTATATCTATCTCAATTATCTTTCTATCTATCTATCTGTACATCTGGCTATCTATCCATCAATCTAACGATCTATATATCTGTCTATCTATCTATCTTTCTATCTATTTATCTATCTATCTATCTATCGATCTGTCTATCTATCAATCTATCTATTTATCTATCTACCTATATACATGTATCTATATTCCTATCGACCTGTTTATTAATGTATCTATCTATCTATCTATCTATCTGTCTATCGACCTGTATATATATATATATCTATATTACTACCGACCTGTTTATCAATGTATCTATCTATCTATCTATCTATCTATCTATCTATCTATCTGTATGTCTATCTACCTGTATATATATATATATGTATCTATATTACTACCGACCTGTTTATCAATGTATCTATCTAACTATCTAACTATCTATCTATCTGTCTACCTAAATATCTATCTGTCTATATATCTGTCTATGTATCTAAATATCTATCTCTCTATTTATCAATCCATCAATCTAACGATCTATTTATCTATCAATCTATCTACCTATATATCTGTCTATATCTATATCTATCTATCTATCTATCAATCTAACAATCTATCTATTTGTCTATCTATCTATCCAGCTTTCTATCTATCTATCTATCTATGTATCTATCTATCTATCGATCTATCTATCTATCTATCAATCTATCTAACTATCTATCTATCAATCTATCTAACTATCTATCTGTCTATCTGTCTATCTGTCTATCTGTCTATCTAGTTATCTATCTATCTATCTATCTATCTATTTGTCTACCTATGAGTTCCTGGAGCAGGCCGCAGGCTGCAGGGTTGCTGGGAGAGCTGAGTGCATATTTAAAAGAGCTAGTTTGCAGGTCGAGTGGCAGTTGGAGAATCCAGTTCCTGGAGCAGGCCTATTGGCGCATTGGAAATCAGACAGAGTACAAAAGGTGTCGCAGGAGTGCCTTTAGACAAGGAGTGCTGATTGGAACAGAGTGCATCTGAGTTCAGGTGAGTGACTGAGTTGGGGTGAGTGGCTGTGTTTTTGTTGGTGTTCAGGTTTATCCTTGAGGTTCTATAAAAAAATGTAAAAATTTAAAAATTATTTAAATTAAATAACTAGTTGAATATGGCTGGACAGGTGATGTGCTGTTGCTGTATGATGATTCACCAGTTCGGTGGATCCCATTGAGACCGTCAGTGACCACATCTGCAGCAAGTGTTGGCTGCTCGAGGAACTTCGGCTCAGAATTGATGAGCTGGAGACCGACCTGCACACACTGCGGCACATCAGGGAGGGGCAAAATTACCTGGACGCTTTGTTTCAGGAGGCAGTCACACCCGGTAAAATAAGTACTGTTAATTCGGTCAGTGGTCAGGGACAGAGTGGTGTTACTGCAAGGGAGGCAGGTAGGGGGATCCTGAGTTTAGGAGTTGATGAGCCTCAGCCCTTGACCTTGTCCAACAAGTATGAGGTACTTGCTCCCTGTGCGGATGAGGAAGAGGGCTATAGGGAGGATGCGCTGACTGACCACTGCACCGTGGTACAGGAAGCCATTCAAGAGGGGGGAGCAAAAAGACAAGTGGTAGTTGTAGGGGATTCTATAATTAGGGGGATTGATGGCATCCTTTGTAAGACAGATTGTGAGTCCCGCATGGTATGTTGCCTGCCTGGTGCCAGGGTGAGGGACATCTCTGATCGGCGTGAAAGGATTTTGGCGAGGGAGGGGGAGGATCCAGTTGTGGTCCACGTTGGGACTAACAACATAGGTAAGACTAGGAAAGAGGACATGTTTGGGGATTATCAAACACTAGGGACTAAATTAAAGAACAGGTCCTCCAGGGTTATAATCTCTGGATTACTACCCGAGCCACGTGCCAATTGGCATAGGGTTGAGAAAATTAATGAAGTTAACACGTGGCTAAAGGAGTGGTGCAGGAAAGAGGGATTCCATTTCATGGGGCATTGGCATCAGTACTGGGGCAGGAAGGACCGGGACGGTCTTCACCAGAACCATTCTGGGACCAGTATTCGAGTGAATAGGATAAATAGGTTGGTCACAAGGACTTTAAACTAGCAAGTTGGGGGGAAGGGAAGGGTAAAGCTATGGCCAGTATAATGGTTAATGGAGAGCAAGGCAGCAGGTTACGTAACAGGTTATTATGTCGAGATATGGGTTCAAAGACAAGGAAAATTAGGAGAAAGGGTAAGAGGATTTTGTAAGGGCCACGAAGAATCCAGCACGAGTTTTAAGGATACAAAGTAATAACATTTATTTACTATAACATATGTACATAACAGTAGCAGTAACTTCCCTTGCTACATACTCCTTCCTCCTGGTTCCTGAACTGGCCAGCTTATTTATACTAGGAGTTTCTCTGCCCCCCTCATTGGGGAAGCTCATACTCCCACAGGATTGTGGGATTGTCATTAGTCCCCAGCCAATGGTAAGTAGGCAAGTTATAACATCCCTCCCCCACAAAGTCCAAGGAATCCACCGAAGATCCTGGCGAAGGAAGGCGTCGGACTCGTTTGGCCACAGGCCGGACGCCATTTGCACGCGGCGCTGGATCAGGCGGCGTGTAACGAGACGGAGACCGGCGCTTCCGTGATGAACGGCGCGGTTGTACATCCACGGCCTGTGGACCCGAGGATTCCCCCTCTGATGCATCCTGTGTCTCCATCTCGGAGTCAGAGTCTGCTGCCTCCATCATGTCAGCGTCTCTATCTCCATTCAGTCCCGTAACGACCTGCGCAGGCTTCGAGTGAGGCACCAGTGGAAGATTGTGAGGACTACCTTCCCTTGTCTCTGGTCTCTGCGGCTGTTGAAATGAGCTCCGGGGGCGGGGAATCTTTTGAGGGGATGATCTTCTGGACCGAATGTGGTCTACATGTTTTCGCTGGAGACGACCCTGGGCTTGCACTTGGTAAGATATAGGGCCCGTTTGGCGAAAGATTACACCAGGAACCCATTGGGCACCACCAGCAAAATTCTGAACGAATACTGGGTCACCGGGCGCAAACTGCCGAATCGGACGATGTCGAGACAATCCCGGTCCCTGCCGTTCTTGTGTGCGGCGTACTTTTCCGCCAATGTCCGGGAAAACCATACTAAGGCGGGTGCGAAGTCTCCGGCCCATTATGAGTTCTGCGGGAGCTACCCCAGTCACTGCATGGGGGGTGGTCCTGTACGTAAACAAAAAGCGAGCCAGTCTCGTGTCCATTGATCCGGAAGACTGCTTCTTTAGGCCTCTTTTGAATGTCTGCACTGCGCGCTCTGCCAACCCATTTGAAGCCGGGTGGTAAGGGGCAGTGCGGATATGGCGGATGCCGTTCATCTTTGTGAACCTAGCAAACTCCTCACTCGTGAATGGAGTGCCATTATCCGTGACAAGCACCTCGGGGAGGCCATGCGTACTAAACGATAAACGCATCTTTTCAATTGTTGCGCAGGACGTTGTCCCCTGCATCTTATGCACCTCTAGCCATTTGGACTGGGCGTCAATTAGTAGAAGGAACATGGATCCTTGAAAAGGGCCTGCGAAATCTGCATGCAAGCGTGCCCAAGGCCGCCCTGGCCATTCCCAGTGATGTAGGGGCGCGGTCGGCGGAAGCTTCTGATGCTCCTGGCAAATGGAGCAGTTTTGGGCCCCCTTCTCAATGTCAGTGTCGAGGCCTGGCCACCAGACATAACTCCGGGCCAACATTTTCATTTTGGTCACGCCTGGATGCCCATTGTGCAAGTCTGATAGTATCAGCTCCTGGCCTTTTTCCGGGACAACCACACGCGTCCCCCACAAGAGGATGCCGTCTTCCACGCTGAATTCTGACAGCTTGGAGGAAAATGCCCGCAACTCGCCTGGGAGCTGTCTATGCTGCCCACCATACAGGACTATGTGCCGAACCTTTGACAGGACTGGCTCCGTCTGGGTCCACTCACAGATCTGTGATGCCGTGACAGGCAAGGTGTCCATAAAATTTAGGGTTGCAACCACCTCACCGGTCGTGGGGGTCGACATGGGGCCGGTCGATAAAGGCTCAGTGCATCGGCATTTGCTATCCGCGTACCTGGTTTGTGCTCCAGAGAATACTCGGATGCAACAAAGCCCAGCGCTGGACCCGTGCAGAAGCAATGGGCGGTATTGGCTTATCCTCTCTGAAAAGTCCCTTATGAAAAGGGCTTATGATCAGTCACAATAGTGAAATGGCGGCCGTACACGTACTGGTGGAAGCGTTTCACCGCAAAAACCACTGCCAGGCCCTCCTTGTCGATCTGCGCGTACTTTTTCTCCGCTTCAGTCAATGTGCGGGAGGCGAAAGCTATCGGTCGCTCGGCCCCGTTCTCCATCTTGTGGGACAGGACGGCCCTAATACCATACAGGGATGCATCACATGTGACGAGCAAAGGCTTTCCAGGATCATAGTGGGTTAGTAACCCAGACAACGACAATTGTTGCTTTACCCGCTGGAAAGCGGTTTCTTGCGGCTGACCCCAAACCCAGGTGTGATTTTTCTTTAGCAGAAGGTGCAAAGGAGCCAGCGTAGTTGCCAGATTGGGGAGGAACTTCCCGTAATAGTTTACGAGACCGAGAAAAGAACGAAGATGCAAAGTGTCAGTCGGGGTCTTCTTGGAGGTGAGTAGTGAATTTAAAAAGCCTTACCTTTACAGGAGCAGCCCTTTGGATTTCGGCGGCAGCGGTGCGCAGGGGCCTTCTGGGAGGTGAGTAGTGAATTTAAAAAGCCTTGCCTGGTCCCGTGTCTGTTCTTCTTGTCTATTTTATTTGTTTTTATATAAGGCGGGAACCGGAAGTTCGACCTCTGGCAAGTCCCCCCCCCCCCCCCCCCCCCAACCAATAAATTCTGGTGGAGAGGAAACCCAAGACACTACACGTGTAGTGTCTCCCACCCGCCCTCCTCCTCTAACCTAATAATAAGACCCATTGGTGTAAGGTAAGTGCCATATTATATTATTATTATATTATTAGCATTGTGCAGGTCAAGGATCGGAGGTGGAGGAGCAGTCTCTGTCAGCGAGAGAACCTGAGAACATCTCAGACACTCAGAAGGTAAGAAGGTAAGTAAGTGATTTTTACTTTTATACCTTTTTTCAAATTGTGTGTGTCCGGGGGAAACTGAAGTGACATCACAGAAAAGCTGTGGCCAGAGTGGCTGGTTGGGATTCTAACCTAAATTTAAAAAAAATTTGAGTATTTGGGAACTAATTAAACATAATAACTTAATTATAAGTTAGAGGATATCTAAGCCAGAGATCGGAGAGTATTATAGTTAGCTATCGCATTTCTATTAGAAATCTAGTGCTCGGAAACAGATAGTTGACAGTAAGTTTGCAATTTTAAAAAAAGTATTAAAAAAAAAAAGACAAATTTTAATTTTAATTAATTGACGCAATGTCAGTTAGAGGGGTGCTGTGCTCTGACTGTGAGATGTGGCAGGTCCGGGAGGCTTCCAGCGTCCCGGATGGCTTCATCTGCAGAAAGTGCACCCAACTGCAGCTCCTCACAGACCGCATGGTTTGGTTGGAGCAGCAATTGGATGCACTTAGGAGCATGCAGGTGGCGGAAAGCATCATAGATCGCAGTTATATAAATGTGGTCACACCCAAGGTGCAGGCAGAGAAATGGGTGACCACCAGAAAGGGCAGGCAGTCGGTGCAGGAATCCCCTGTGGTTGTCCCCCTCTCGAACAGATATACCCCTTTGGATACTGTCGGGGGGATAGCCTATCAGGGGAAAACAGCAGCAGCCAGAGCAGTGGCACCACGGCTGGCTCTGATGTTCAGAAGGGAGGGTCAAAGCACAGAAGAGTAATAGTAATAGGGGACTCTATAGTCAGGGGCACAGATAGGCGCTTCTGTGGACGTGAAAGAGACTCCAGGATGGTATGTTGCCTCCCTGGTGCCAGGGTCTCTGAACGGGTAGAGGGAATCCTGAAGGGGGAGGGCAAACAGGCAGAGGTCGTTGTACATATTGGTACTAACGACATAGGCAGGAAGTGGCATGAGGTCCTGCAACAGGAGTTCAGGGAGCTAGGCAGAAAGTTAAAAGACAGGACCTCGAGGGTTGTAATCTCGGGATTACTCCCTGTGCCACGTGCCAGTGAGGCTAGAAATAGGAAGATAGAGCAGACAAACACATGGCTAAACAGCTGGTGTAGGAGGGAGGGTTTCCGTTATCTGGACCACTGGGAGCTCTTCCGGGGCAGGTGTGACCTGTATAAGATGGACGGGTTGCATCTAAACCGGAGAGGCATAAATATCCTGGCCGCGAGGTTTGCTAGTGTCACACGGGAGGGTTTAAACTAGTATGGCAGGGGGGTGGGCACGGGAGCAATAGGTCAGAAGGTGAGAGCATTGATGGAGAACTAGGGAATAGGGACAGTGTGGCTCTGAGGCAGAGCAGACGGGGAGAAGTTGCTGAACACAGCGGGTCTGGTGGCCTGAAGTGCATATGTTTTAATGCAAGGAGCATTACGGGTAAGGCAGATGAACTTAGAGCTTGGATTACTACTTGGAAGTATGCTGTTGTTGCCATTACAGAGACCTGGTTGAGGGAAGGGCAGGATTGCCAGCTAAACGTTCCAGGATTTAGATGTTTCAGGCGGGATAGAGGGGGATGTAAAAGGGGAGGCGGAGTTGCGCTACTTGTTCGGGAGAATATCACAGCTATACTGCGAGAGGACACCTCAGAGGGCAGTGAGGCTATATGGGTAGAGATCAGGAATAAGAAGGGTGCAGTCACAATGTTGGGGGTATACTACAGGCCTCCCAACAGCCAGCAGGAGATAGAGGAGCAGATAGGTAGACAGATTTTGGAAAAGAGTAAAAACAACAGGGTTGTGGTGATGGGAGACTTCAACTTCCCCAATATTGACTGGGACTCACTTAGTGCCAGGGGCTTAGACGGGGCGGAGTTTGTAAGGAGCATCCAGGAGGGCTTCTTAAAACAATATGTAAACAGTCCAACTAGGGAAGGGGCGGTATTGGGCGGTATTGGGGAATGAGCCCGGCCAGGTGGTAGATGTTTCAGTAGGGGAGCATTTCGGTAACAGTGACCACAATTCAGTAAGTTTTAAAGTACTGGTGGACAAGGATAAGAGTGGTCCGAGGATGAATGTGCTAAATTGGGGGAAGGCTAATTATAACAATATTAGGCGGGAACTGAAGAACATAGATTGGGGGCGGATGTTTGAGGGCAAATCAACATCTGACATGTGGGAGGCTTTCAAGTGTCAGTTGAAAGGAATACAGGACAGGCATGTTCCTGTGAGGAAGAAAGATAAATACGGCAATTTTCGGGAACCTTGGATGACGAGTGATATTGTAGGCCTCGTCAAAAAGAAAAAGGAGGCATTTGTCAGGGCTAAAAGGCTGGGAACAGACGAAGCCTGTGTGGCATATAAGGAAAGTAGGAAGGAACTTAAGCAAGGAGTCAGGAGGGCTAGAATGGGTCATGAAAAGTCATTGGCAAATAGGGTTAAGGAAAATCCTAAGGCTTTTTACACGTACATAAAAAGCAAGAGGGTAGCCAGGGAAAGGGTTGGCCCACTGAAGGATAGGCAAGGGAATCTATGTGTGGAGCCAGAGGAAATGGGCGAGGTACTAAATGAATACTTTGCATCAGTATTCACCAAAGAGAAGGAATTGGTAGATGTTGAGTCTGGAGAAGGGGGTGTAGATAGCCTGGGTCACATTGTGATCCAAAAAGACGAGGTGTTGGGTGTCTTAAAAAATATTAAGGTAGATAAGTCCCCAGGGCCTGATGGGATCTACCCCAGAATACTGAAGGAGGCTGGAGAGGAAATTGCTGAGGCCTTGACAGAAATCTTTGGATCCTCGCTGTCTTCAGGGGATGTCCCGGAGGACTGGAGAATAGCCAATGTTGTTCCTCTGTTTAAGAAGGGTAGCAAGGATAATCCCGGGAACTACAGGCCGGTGAGCCTTACTTCAGTGGTAGGGAAATTACTGGAGAGAATTCTTCGAGACAGGATCTACTCCCATTTGGAAGCAAATGGACGTATTAGTGAGAGGCAGCACGGTTTTGTGAAGGGGAGGTCGTGTCTCACTAACTTGATAGAGTTTTTCGAGGAGGTCACTAAGATGATTGATGCAGGTAGGGCAGTAGATGTTGTCTATATGGACTTCAGTAAGGCCTTTGACAAGGTCCCTCATGGTAGACTAGTACAAAAGGTGAAGTCACACGGGATCAGGGGTGAACTGGCAAGGTGGATACAGAACTGGCTAGGCCATAGAAGGCAGAGGGTAGCAATGGAGGGATGCTTTTCTAATTGGAGGGCTGTGACCAGTGGTGTTCCACAGGGATCAGTGCTGGGACCTTTGCTCTTTGTAGTATATATAAATGATTTGGAGGAAAATGTAACTGGTCTGATTAGTAAGTTTGCAGACGACACAAATGTTGGTGGAATTGCGGATAGCGATGAGGACTGTCTGAGGATACAGCAGGATTTAGATTGTCTGGAGACTTGGGCGGAGAGATGGCAGATGGAGTTTAATCCGGACAAATGTGAGGTAATGCATTTTGGAAGGGCTAATGCAGGTAGGGAATATACAGTGAATGGTAGAACCCTCAAGAGTATTGAAAGTCAAAGAGATCTAGGAGTACAGGTCCACAGGTCATTGAAAGGGGCAACACAGGTGGAGAAGGTAGTCAAGAAGGCATACGGCATGCTTGCCTTCATTGGCCGGGGCATTGAGTATAAGAATTGGCAAGTCATGTTGCAGCTGTGTAGAACCTTAGTTAGGCCACACTTGGAGTATAGTGTTCAATTCTGGTCGCCACACTACCAGAAGGATGTGGAGGCTTTAGAGAGGGTGCAGAAGAGATTTACCAGAATGTTGCCTGGTATGGAGGGCATAAGCTATGAGGAGCGATTGAATAAACTTGGTTTGTTCTCACTGGAACGAAGGAGGTTGAGGGGCGACCTGATAGAGGTATACAAAATTATGAGGGGCATAGACAGAGTGGATAGTCAGAGGCTTTTCCCCAGGGTAGAGGGGTCAATTACTAGGGGGCATAGGTTTAAGGTGAGAGGGGCAAGGTTTAGAGTAGATGTACGAGGCAAGTTTTTTACGCAGAGGGTAGTGGGTGCCTGGAACTCACTACCGGAGGAGGTAGTGGAAGCAGGGACGATAGTGACATTTAAGGGGCATCTTGACAAATATATGAATAGGATGGGAATAGAAGGATACGGACCCAGGAAGTGTAGAAGATTGTAGTTTAGTCGGGCAGTATGGTCGTGCCGGGCTTGGAGGGCCGAAGGGCCTGTTCCTGTGCTGTACATTTCTTTGTTCTTTGTTCTTTGTCCTTTGTTTGTTCTTTGGGGTGGGGGCATGTTGAATTGCACGCACCTTCTCTGCGACGGGGTGCAGACCTTCGCGGTCCACCCGATAACCTAGGTAGACTACTTCCTTTGCCTGAAATACGCACTTTGTGCGACGTAAACGGACTCCAGCCTCCGAAAGGTGTCTAAGGACAGCCTCCAGATTTTCCAAATGTTCTTGCTCCGACGTCCCTGTAATCAAAACGTCATCTAGGTAGACAGCCACACGTGGTAAACCTCTCAAAATGCCCTCCATAACACGTTGAAAAATTGCGCAGGCAGAGGATACTCCAAAGGGCAACCGTGTATATTCATACAGGCCCCGGTGTGTATTAATCGTTACATATGGTCGGGAGGCAGGGTCCAGCTCCAACTGCAGGTAGGCATGACTCATATCTAATTTTGTGAACGAGAGTCCACCTGCAAGTTTCGCGTAGAGATCCTCTATGCGAGGCATTGGATATCGGTCGAGTCGGGAAACTGTATTCACTGTAAGTTTATAGTCGCCACACAAGCGAACTGTGGCATCTGGCTTCATTACAGGTACAATTGGTGCTGCCCAGTCAGCAAAACGGACGGGCCTGGCTTCCGGGTGCGGCGATGACCAGCTGAGTCGCACGTTTCGGCAGCTCCCTGTGAAACGGACTTTTGGGCTCTTGATAGGAGCCCCAACGGCAATTTTAACGGCTGAAAACACCGTGCGGTAAACCAGAAGGGTGTTCCCCCTGGACACGGATGGAAAAAGGAGAGGAAAGTGGCCGGATTGCAGCGGATCCTTTGGAACAACGGCAAGGAAGGCAAGCAGAAACCAAGATGGTGTCGGAAGGTGGCAGTTTCATATGGGGCCCTGAACAACAAGAGTTTTTGAAACGCTGCGTGGAGGAGATAAAAAAGGAAATGAAGAAAGAGTTGTTGGCCCCGATATTACAGGCGATTGAAGGGCTGAAAGAGGAACAAAAGACCCAGGAGCAGGAGCTTCGGGTCGTGAAGGCGAAAGCAGCAGAGAATGAAAACAATATACAGGGCCTGGTGGTGAAGTCGGAGATACAGGAGGCACACCAGAAACGATCTGTGGAGAGGTTGGAGGCACTGGAAAATAACGCAAGGAGGAACAACTTGAGGATTCTTGGCCTTCCTGAAGGTGTGGAGGGGGCGGACGTCGGGGCATATGTGAGCACGATGCTGCACTCGTTAATGGGAGTGGAGGCCCCGACGGGTCCGTTGGAGGTGGAGGGAGCATACCGAGTTATGGTGCGAGGATCGAGAGCAGGAGAAGCTCCCAGAGCCATAGTGGTGAGATTTCTCCGTTTTAAGGATAGAGAAATGGTCCTTAGATGGGCGAAGAAAACTCGGTGTAGTAAATGGGAGAACGCGGTGATCCGCGTCTATCAAGATTGGAGTGCGGAGGTGGCGAGAAGGAGGGCGAGCTTTAATCGGGCCAAAGCGGTACTTCACAAAAAAAAGATAAAGTTTGGAATGCTGCAACCGGCAAGACTGTGGGTCACATATCAAGGGAGGCACCACTACTTTGAGACGGCGGATGAAACGTGGACTTTTATTGTAGAAGAAAAATTGGAATGATTGGACTACGAAAATGAACGTTTGGACAAAGTGGTGGGACGAGTGGGGGGGGGGGGGGGGGCGAAGAGGGATTGTATGATTAATCCTGCGGTATGGTAACTTTTCTTTCTCCCACAGGTGGTGATGGGGGGAGGTGGGGAGGGAGAGGAGATGGGGCGTTGGCCATGGGAGGCGGGGCCGAGGGAGAGGCGCGGGCTTGGTTCCCGCGCTATGATAATTATAGCGGGAATAGAGAAGCAGGAAGGAGGGGGCGCCGCACGGGGCGAGCCGTGATCACGGGGGGAAGCCGAGGTCAGCCAGAGTTTGCTGACTTCTGGGAGCAACATGGGGGGAGTAATTACGCTAGCGGGGGGTCTAGCGGGGGGGGGGGGGAGGGGGGAATTACTGGGTTGCTGCTGCTGGGGAAAGGGGGGAGTGGGTACGGGAAAGGATGGGCGGGGGGGCACCGTCTGGGAGAAATACAGCTGCGTGGGAACTGGGCGAGAAGCTGGAAAAAGATGATGGCTAACCGGCAAGGGGGGGGGGGGGTGGGAAGCCCCCCAACTCGGCTGATCACGTGGAACGTGAGGGGGCTTAACGGGCCGATAAAGAGGGCACGAGTACTCGCACACCTTAAGAAACTTAAAGCAGATGTGGTCATGTTACAGGAAACGCACCTGAAACTGATAGATCAGGTTAGGTTGCGCAAAGGATGGGTAGGGCAGGTGTTCCATTCGGGGCTGGATGCGAAAAACAGGGGGGTGGCTATATTAGTGGGGAAGCGGGTAATGTTCGAGGCAAAGACTATAGTGGCGGATAACGGGGGCAGATACGTGATGGTGAGTGGCAAATTACAGGGAGAGATGGTGGTGTTGGTAAACGTGTATGCCCCGAATTGGGACGATGCCAATTTTATGAGGCGAATGCTAGGACGCATCCCAGACCTAGAGACCGGAAAGCTGATAATGGGGGAGACTTTAACACGGTGTTGGAACCAAGGCTGGATAGGTCGAAGTCCAGGACTGGTAGGAGGCCGGCAGCAGCCAAGGTGCTTAAGGATTTTATGGAGCAGATGGGAGGGGTGGACCCGTGGAGATTCAGTAGACCTAGGAGTAAGGAGTTCTCGTTTTTCTCCTATGTCCATAAAGTCTATTCACGCATAGACTTTTTTGTGTTGGGTAGGGCATTGATCCCGAGGGTGAGGGGAACGGAATATACAGCTATAGCCATTTCGGATCATGCCCCACACTGGGTAGACTTGGAGATAGGGGAGGAAACAAGAGGGCGTCCACCCTGGAGAATGGACATGGGACTAATGGCGGATGAGGGGGTGTGCTTAAGGGTGAGGGGATGCATTGAAAAGTACTTGGAACTCAATGACAATGGGGAGGTTCAGGTGGGAGTGGTCTGGGAGGCGTTGAAGGCGGTGGTTAGGGGGGAGCTGATATCAATAAGGACACATAAAGGGAAGCAGGAGAGTAAGGAACGGGAGCGGTTGTTGCAAGAACTTTTGAGGGTGGACAGACAGTATGCGGAAGCACCGGAGGAGGGACTGTATAGGGAAAGGCAAAGGCTGCATGTGGAATTTGACTTGCTGACCACAGGCACTGCAGAGGCACAATGGAGGAAGGCGCAGGGTGTACAGTATGAATATGGAGAGAAGGCGAGCAGATTGCTGGCACACCAATTGAGGAAAAGGGGAGCAGCGAGGGAAATAGGGGGGGTGAGAGACGAAGATGGAGAGACGGAGCGGGGAGCGGAGAGAGTGAATGAAGTGTTTAAGACATTTTATAAAAAATTGTATGAAGCTCAACCCCCGGATGGGAGGGAGAGAATGATGGAGTTTTTGGATCGGCTGGAAATTCCCAAGGTGGAAGAGCAGGAAAGGATGGGATTGGGAGCACAGATCACGGTAGAAGAAGTGGTGAAAGGAATTAGGAACATGCAGACGGGAAAGGCTCCGGGACCGGACGGATTCCCAGTTGAATTTTACAGAAAATATTTGGACTTGCTCGCCACGCTACTGACGAGGACCTTTAACGAGGCAAAGGAAAGGGGACAACTGCCCCCGACTATGTCAGAAGCAACGATATCGCTTCTTTTAAAGAAGGAAAAGGATCCGCTACAATGCGGGTCCTACAGACCAATCTCCCTCCTCAATGTAGATGCCAAGGTCTTGGCCAAGGTAATGGCAATGAGAATAGAGGAATGGGTCCCGGGGGTGGTTCATGAGGACCAAACTGGGTGACAGCTGAACACGAACATACGGAGGTTGTTAGGGGTAATGATGATGGCCCCACCAGAGGGTGAAACGGAGATAGTAGTGGCGATGGATGCCGAGAAAGCATTTGATAGAGTGGAGTGGGATTATCTGTGGGAGGTGTTGAGGAGATTTGGGTTCGGAGAGGGGTATGTTAGATGGGTGCAGCTGTTGTATAGGGCCCCAGTGGCGAGTGTGGTCACGAATGGACGGGGATCGGCATATTTTCGGCTCCATAGAGGGACAAGGCAGGGATGTCCTCTGTCCCCATTACTGTTTGCACTGGCGATTGAGCCCCTGGCGATAGCGCTGAGAGGTTCCAAGGGATGGAGGGGAATACTTAGGGGAGGAGAAGAACACCGGGTATCTTTATATGCGGATGATCTGCTACTATATGTGGCGGATCCAGCGGAGGGGATGCCAGAAATAATGCGGATACTTGGGGAGTTTGGGGATTTTTCAGGGTATAAATTGAACATGGGGAAGAGTGAGCTGTTTGTGGTGCATCCAGGGGAGCAGAGTAGGGAAATAGAAGACCTACCATTGAGGAAGGTAACAAGAGACTTTCGTTACCTGGGGATCCAGATAGCTAAGAATTGGGGCACATTGCACAGGCTAAATTTGACGCGGTTGGCGGAACAGATGGAGGAAGATTTCAAGAGATGGGATATGGTAGCATTGTCAATGGCAGGGAGGGTGCAGGCGGTTAAGATGGTGGTCCTCCCGAGATTCCTCTTTGTGTTTCAGTGTCTCCCGGTGGTGATCACGAAGGCTTTTTTCAAAAGGATAGAAAAGAGTATCATGGGTTTTGTTTGGGCCGGGAAGACTCCGAGAGTGTGGAAGGGATTCTTACAGCGTAGTAGGGATAGGGGGGGGCTGGCACTACCGAGCCTAAGTGAGTATTATTGGGCTGCTAATATTTCAATGGTGAGTAAGTGGATGGGAGAGGAGGAAGGAGCGGCGTGGAAGAGATTAGAGAGGGCGTCCTGTAGGGGGACCAGCCTGCAGGCTATGGTGACAGCCCCATTGCCGTTCTCACCAAGGAACTATACCACGAGTCCGGTGGTGGTAGCTACACTGAAGATTTGGGGACAGTGGAGACGACATAGGGGAAAGACCGGAGCACTGGGGGGGTCCCCGATAAGAAACAACCATAGGTTTGCCCCGGGGGGAATGGATGGGGGATATGGAATGTGGCAAAGAGCAGGTATAACGCAATTGAAAGATCTATTTGTGGATGGGAAGTTTGCGAGTCTGGGAGCGCTGACCGAGAAATATGGGTTGCCCCAAGGGAATGCATTCAGGTACATGCAATTGAGGGCTTTTGCGAGGCAACAGGTGAGGGAATTCCCGCAGCTCCCGACACAAGAGGTGCAGGACAGAGTCATCTCAAAGAAATGGGTGGGGGACGGTAAGGTGTCGGATATATATAGGGAAATGAGAGACGAAGGGGAGACTATGATGGACGAACTAAAAGGGAAATGGGAAGAAGAGCTAGGGGAGGAGATTGAGGAGGGGATGTGGGCAGATGCCCTAAACAGGGTAAACTCGTCGTCCTCGTGCGCCAGGCTAAGCCTGATTCAGTTCAAGGTATTACACAGGGCACATATGACTGGAACACGGCTCAGTAAATTTTTTGGGGTGGAGGATAGGTGTGCGAGGTGCTCGAGAAGCCCAGCGAATCATACCCATATGTTTTGGTCATGCCCGGCACTACAGGGGTTTTGGATGGGGGTGACAAAGGTGCTTTCGAAAGTAGTAGGAGTCCGGGTCGAACCAAGCTTGGGGTTGGCTATATTTGGGGTTGCACAAGAGCCGGGAGTGCAGGAGGCGAAAGAGGCCGATGTTTTGGCCTTTGCGTCCCTAGTAGCCCGGCGCAGAATATTGCTAATGTGGAAAGAAGCCAAGCCCCCGGGGGTGGAGACCTGGATAAATGATATGGCGGGGTTCATAAAGTTGGAGCGGATTAAGTTCGTCCTAAGGGACGATGTACTGTGTTGGTTGACCAAAAATTTTCAATAAAATATTATTTAAAAAAAATAAAAAAAAACGGACGGGCCTGATAATACACAAACTCTCCAAACGATGAGCTCCCCTTCTACCTACTCGAGCAAGGTGTAAGGCACTGGGCGCGCCCGGAAATAGCGCGGCGTGGCTCCTGGTTCAACTTGGATACGGGCTACGGCCTTTTATTTTCCCCAAACCAGGCTGGAATACATCTGGGTATCGTCCTAGCACCTCAGTCAACCCTTCAGAAACTGTTTGGAGAATGCGCTGCCATTGCAACCGCAAATGGTGCAACCAGTCCCGACCCAACAGGCTGGGCCCATGGCCGCGCACCACGATAAGTGGCAAATGGCCCTCCTGGCGTCCATCGACAACAGGGGTCATTGTAGTTCCTGCAATGTCCAGTGGTTCCCCCGTGTAGGTGGCCAACCTGGCCTGTGAGTCGGTTAATGTAAGGGCCTGTATACCCTGCTTGATGCGGTCGAATGTCCTCTGGGCAATCACGGAGACCGCTGCGCCAGTATCCAACTCCATCTCAAGCGGGTGGCCATTGACCCGTACTGTCACCTTAATGGGGGCCACACGGGGAGCTGCCACACAATGCAGCTGCAGGCAGTCGTCCTCCGTCTCCACGTCCTCAGGAGTAGTCGCCGCAGGTTCATCCACATGGAAGGTGGATGAACCAACCTCAGGGCTGGTCCCAGTTATGGCCCCTGGGCTGGTCCCAGTTTTGGTCGGAACGATGGCGCCTCTGGCGTCCCCAGGACCGCCGTCCGCGACGGGGTCGGCGCCTACAAGTCTGACACGGACATGGCTCCTCATCCATTGGCTCTGGAGAAGGCTCCCTTCGGGGAGGAATGTCCGATGGCCACTGGCGTCGGTCCGGACGTTGCCTCGCCCAAGGTACCGCAGGAGTGCGGGGGGACGTTTTTGGACGGAAAGGGTTGCGCCCCAAGGCATGCACTTCTATTCCCTGTAGCTCCTGTACTCCTCGCTCTGCGCTCTCTCGGGACAAGACTATTTGAATGGCCTGTTGAAAAGTCAATGTTGGCTCTGCTAACAACTTTCTCTGGGTGGCTGTATTGTTAATACCGCAAACCAAACGGTCGCGTAACATTTCTGACAAGGTCTCACCATAGTCACAGTACTCCGCAATCCTGCGTAGCCTGGATAGAAAATCGGCAAGGGATTCTCCAGGGGTCCTCTCAGCGGTATTAAACCGGTAATGCTGGACTATCGTGGACGGGGTTGGGATAAAGTGTTGCCCCACTATATTCACAAGTTCATCAAACGTTTTGGTGTCCGGCGCAGCTGTGTACGTAAGGCTCCTAATCACCCCAAACGTATGCGGGCCGCAGGCGGTGAGCAATATGACCACCTGGCGCTCGTTTTCGGTGATATTGTTTGCCCGGAAATAGTAACGCATCCGTTGTGTGTACTGGTTCCAGCTTTCCAGCGCAGCATCAAAAACATCCAAACGTCCGTACAGAGGCATGGTCTAATAGAAAACAACTTCCAACCTGTATCCAACAAAAATCCAGGGAGGTGGCTTCAGCAGTGTAGACAGCTATTCACCTTTACCTTCGTAGCCAGTTTTGTAAGGGCCACGAAGAATCCAGCACGAGTTTTAAGGATACAAAGTAATAACATTTATTTACTATAACATATATACATAACAGTAGCAGTAACTTCCCTTGCTACATACTCCTTCCTCCTGGTTCCTGAACTGGCCAGCTTATTTATACTAGGAGTTTCTCCACCCCCCTCATTGGGGAAGCTCATACACAGGATTGTGGGATTGTCATTAGTCCCCAGCCAATGGTAAGTAGGCAGGTTATAACAGAGGAAAAATAATTTGCGAAAAGTTACTGATCAAGGTGTTAGAATTCATAACAAAGACATAAAAAACAGCATAAGTGTACTTTACCTGAATGCTCGTAGTATACGGAATAAGGTGAATGAGTTGATGGCGCAAATCATCGTGAATGACTATGATTTAGTGGCCATTACTGAAACATGGTTAAAAGATGGTCACGACTGGGAGTTAAATATCCAAGGGTATCAGACTATACGAAAGGATAGAATGGACGGTAAGGGATGTGGTGTAGCTTTGTTGTTTAAGGATGGCATCCGGGCAATAGTAAGGGATGATATTGGTGCTATGGAGGACAAGGTTGAATCAATTTGGGTGGAAATCAGGAATAGTAAGGCGAAAAGGTCACTGATAGGAGTAGTCTATAGGCCACCAAATAGTAACAGGATGGTAGGGCAGGCAATAAGCAAAGAAATAACGGATGCATGTAGAAATAGTACAGCGGTTATCATGGGAGATTTTAATCTGCATGTCGATTGGTTTAACCAGGTCGGTCAAGGCAGCCTTGAGGAGGAGTTTATAGAATGTGTCCGGGATAATTTCCTGGAACAGTATGTAATGGAACCTACAAGGGAACAAGCGGTCCTAGATCTGGTCCTGTGTAATGAGGCAGGATTGATTAATGATCTCATAGTTCGGGATCCTCTTGGAAGGAGCGACCACAATATGGTGGGATTTAAAATACGGTTGGAGGATGACAAGGTAAAATCAAACACTAGTGTTTTGTGCTTAAACAAAGGTGATTACAATGGGATGAGAGAAGAACTAGCTAAGGTAGACTGGGAGCAAAGACTTCATGGTGAAGCTGTTGAGGAACAGTGGAAAACCTTCCGAGCGATCTTTCACAGTGTTCAGGAAAGGTTCATACCGACAAAAAAGAAAGACGGTAGAAAGGGGAAAAATCGACCGTGGATATCTAAGGAGGTGAGGGAGAGTATCAAATTGAAGGAAAAAACATACAAAGTGGCAAAAAATTAGTGGGAGAGTAGAGGACTGGGAAGTCTTTAGGGGACAACAGAAAGCTACTAAAAAAGCTATAAAGAAGAGTAAGGTAGACTATGAAAGTAAACTTGCTCAGAACATAAAAGCAGATCGTAAAAGCTTCTACAAATGTATAAGACAAAAAAGAGTGGCTAAGGTAAATATTGGTCCTTTGGAAGATGAGAAGGGAGATTTAATAATAGGAGATGGGGAAATGGCTGAGGAGCTGAATAGGTTTTTTGGGTCAGTCATAGAATTATCATAGAATATACAGTGCAGAAGGAGGCCATTCTGCCCATCGAGTCTGCACCGGCTCTTGGAAAGAGCACCCTACCCAAGGTCAACACCTCCACACCCTATCCCCATAACCCAGTAACTCCGCCCAACACTAAGGGCAATTTTGGACACTAAGGGCAATTTAGCATGGCCAATCCACCTAACCTGCACATCTTTGGACTGTGGGAGGAAGCCGGAGCACCCGGAGGAAACCCACGCACACACGGGGAGGATGTGCAGACTCCGCACAGACAGTGACCCAAGCCGGAATCGAACCTGGGACTCTGGAGCTGTGAAGCAATTGTCCTATCCACAATGCTACCGTGGAAGACACAAATAACATGCCAGTGACTGATAGAAATGAGGCTATGATAGGTGAGGACCTTGAGATGATTGTAATCACTAAGGAGGCAGAATTGGGCAAGCTAATGGGGCTAAAGGTAGACAAGTCTCCTGGCCCTGATGGGATGCATCCCAGAGTGTTAAAAGAGATGGCTAGGGAAATTGTAAACGCACTAGTG
>NC_092722.1:97693515-97788515 GCF_047496885.1 Scyliorhinus torazame
TAGCATACTCATCTACTGTGAGCGTTTCATAGATTATCATAGAATTTACAGTGCAGAAGGAGGCCATTCGGCCCATCGGGTCTGCACCGGCTCTTGGAAAGAGCACCTTACCCAAGGTCAACACCTCCACCCTATCCCCATAGCCCAGTAACCCCAGCCAACACTAAGGGCAATTTTGGACACTAAGGGCAATTTATCATGGCCAATCCACCTAACCTGAACATCTTTGGACTGTGGGAGGAAACCGGAGCACCCGGAGGAAACCCACGCACACACGAGGAGGATGTGCAGACTCCGCACAGACAGTGACCCAGCGGGGAATCGAACCTGGGACCCTGGAGCTGTGAAGCAATTGTGCTATCCACAATGCTACCGTGCTGCCCCAGTTGCGGGGGCCCTTGCTGACTTTGTCATTTGCCAGACACATTGATTTACTGGGTCAAAGGACAAGTTGTGGGAGTTCATGAAATCAATGCCCAAAATGTGTTCTGCTGTGTGGGGCAGATCGACCAAAACTATGGGGTGTTTTGTTGTAATACTGCCAATTTGAATGGGTACAGGGGCTGTGATGTGTCCCTGTTGTGAGTGGCCTGTGAAGCCGCTGAGGGTGATTGTGGCTGTAGTGGGCCACGTGTCTTTTTGGAACATGGTGGAGGAATTCATTGTGGTGTGGGACCCTCCTGTGTCCCAGAGAAATTTGAGGGGCTGTCCCCGTACTTTTGCTGCAATGACTGATCGGCCGGACCTATCCCAAAGGGTGTCGCAGACCCAGGTGGGGGGGCCCGAACACCATCAGTCAGTTCCGTTCATGTCTGTCTGGTCAGAACGGGTGCTTACACTATGTATGGGCTTTGTCCTGTTTCTATTCAGAGTGCCTGCCTGCTGGGCTCTCTGTGGCTTTCGTGGGGCATTGCACTCTCGTGACCTAATTGTCCACATTTGTAACACTCCAGTGGTTTCTGAGGGGGGCTGTTCATGCCTTCGTTCACTCATGCGGGGTTCTGGTGCGCTTTAACTGCTTGGATATCTGCCTCTGCCTGCTGTTCTTCGGGTTTTCTAATTGCGGGTTTGTTCTGGACAGATTGCTCCCAGGCTCGGGACAACCTTTTTAAAACCCACTTTTCGTTGTGCGCTTCTTCCGAGGGGTCATAATTAGTACAAGCTTTTTGTCCTGCCTCTGTGGAATGGGAGATAAGGGCCCGGGTCCATTTGGCCATGTTGTCTGGGGACAAATGGTCTAAGTTTCCGAAAACGGCTGTAAAATGGATCCACAGGCGTCCAGCAAACGCAGTGGGGGGTTCTGTTTTCTTCTGCCTGCACTTATTCAGGCCTTCTACTGGGTCACCTCTGTTATAACCGATCGCGTCTCGGATCGCCATGTGCATCTCTGCAAGGGTGACTCCTTCTACATTCTGTGGGTCGGGAAGGGCTGCTACAACAGAAGAGTCTAAGCTTAAAACTGTGAGCTTCACTTGCTCACACTCATCCAGGCCGTACATGGTCTCCTGCTGCTTCACTCTAGCAAAGAAGTGGAGGGGGTCTGATGTGGGGAGGAACGGTGTGATCTTTTCGCACACGTCCGGTAATTGGGTCATGGTTAAGGGGGTGGTGTAAAGGAATTCCGCGTCTCCATCCGACGTGACTGTGCGGTGGGTGGTTACTGGATTCATGGGTGCCTGATCTATCTGCTCTGTGGGGGGTTGGGGTGCTTTTCTCCTTTGGGGCTTTCCTTGCGCACATGTTCCCTGAACATACCTATGCACGGTTTTGTTTAGTTCTTGCCAATCAAGGCCGTCTTCTTCATCTAATTGGGATCCAAAGGTGCTCTGAAACCCATTTTGCACTGAAAGCAAAGACTGAGTTCTGCAATCTGCTTCCGGCATTTTGCATGATCCACTGAGCTTTGTCTGTGCGCCGTGGTGGCAGCATGGAGTGCTCTTAACGCTGCTTTTAGATTGCTGCACTGCCTTTGCAATGCCTCTACCTGTTTCTCTGACTCTTCTCTTACCAGGACTGCATGTTGCATGTCCTGATAGGCCTTATCGTATAGGGTTTGGAAGCTGCTCAGATGCGCTAGACAAGACTGGTGTGCCTTCTTGGCATCATCCACCTCTCCGTCCTTTGCTGCCAACTTCCTTCTTAATTCCATATTCTCTCTCTCGATCTCACTAACATCGACCTTGCTCATTCGATGTCTCTCTTCAATCTCTTTGCGGATCGTCCGAACGACCTCCTCTATGCCTCGCAATTGTGCCAGACAGGACACGATTGCCATCGGCTTGCGAGCTTTCCCTAAGCTCTTCTTATGGATTTCGCTCAGGTTCTCCCACCAAGTGTGTCCTATGCTCCCGGGACCTGTTTCCTCATTTGAACAAAAGTCACTCCAAAGGGGCCATCCCTTCCCTTTGAGGTACCTTCTAATCTCAACGGGACACTGACCTACTGTGCTGCTGGCCGCTGCGACCACATATTCTTGAGGGTTCATGAGGCGTTCCATTGCCTTCATTGCCATTTTTCCTATCTGAATGCTCTTTTAAAATTTGGAACGAGGGGTACAAAGGCGGTGCTGTAAACACTTGTACGGCATTCACTATTTTCCGGAATACAAACTCCCGACAGGTTTTCGCAACAAAATCTATCAGTTTTACCTTATAGCCCTGTTAGTTACTCATGCATTAACACGCTTCCGAATTATGAGGATTGATCAGAACTGCTTGAACACTTGTGAATTTTTCTATTCCCAATTGGATTCTCAATTCAAATTTTGGGTTCTCCCGGAGTAGTTAGGCCACTTCAAAGTCGGGTCCCGTCAGAGTTTGCCAGTAAATGTTGCTAACTTTTGGTGGCTATAAATATGGCGGTTAATAATGTTGCTCGTTGCGTCTTTACTTAATTTGCTCTGTTTTATAACCTTTGCTCTAGAGTCGCCAGGTATCTTTATGATACCACCACGAGGTTCAAGTTCAAGTAATGATCAATAACTCAATACACCAGTTAGTAAGTTTTGAATCAAAACACATTTATTATACACAGTCAATCGCTACTCATGCATAATCTCTACTTACGAGACTATCTCTAACACTAAAAGGCCTATACTTAGCTTTGGAACTGGCCATCCAGGTCAGGGGAACCAATGGCCTTTTGTCGATTCTGAGTTCTGGAGGCTTGAAAGCTGGTATAGACTGGTAGCTAGGAGCGCCTATCACGTAACGTGCGTTGACTGGAGACTTACTTGGTTGATGCAGCTACTAGGCAGGTCACTGTCAAGGGTTGATATGAGCTGCTGAGAGACCCTGCCAAGAAGAACGAATTGAACTTGGGGACTCTATTTTATAGACCCCAGGGGCTTCGTGCCCTTTTGGGCGGACTCCGTACCTGGTTCCAAGTGATTGGACTGAGTTCTGATCACTTGGATTGATTTCTCCAATACTGGAGCTGTTCCCTGATCGCTGGGCGGTTCCTAAGTTTCCATTGGCCTTCCTTTGTCTTGGCTCCTGCTGGCGCCGAGGAGTCTGGCTTGGCCTTGTTTACCTTAAATGTTTCCAATTGTTCCCGGGGATCTCTCATTAATATGTAGATGGTTGTTAGTTTCAGTGCTGTCTGGATTCCTGCAAGTTCTGATATACAGGAAACTTTGCACCTGCTTGTTTTCCTGCGCCTGACTGAATTTCCCTGCATTCTTAGCGGATCTCCATTTTAAGTTGGGAAGTGGCCAACCCAGGTGGCTACACCAGCATGCGGCATTTTGTGTCTCATTGTGTAGGGAACACTGTTTCCAGCATGCGGCATTCCCATGTCTCAAGGTCTAGGGAACACGTTTCTCAGAGTGGAGCACTCCCATGTCTCAATGTGTAGGGAACATTGTCCCCAGCATGGAGCATTCCCATCTCTCACTGTGTAAGGAACATTGTCCTGAGCATGGAGAATTACCACGTCTCACTGTGTAGGGAACATAGAACAGTACAGGCCCTTCGGTCCACGATGTTGTGCCGACCATTTATCCTAATCTAAGATCAAACTAACCCACACTTTCAATTTACTGCTGTCCATGTGCCTGTCGAAGAGTCGCTTAAATGTCCCGAATGACACTGGCTCCACCACCTCTGCTGGCAGTGCATTCCACACACCCACCACTCTCTGTGTAATGAACCTACCTCTGACATCTCCCCTATATCTTCCTCCAATCACCTTAAAATTATGTTCCCTCGTGATTGCCATTTCCGCCCTGTGGAAAAGTCTCTGGCTCTCCACTCTACCCATGCCTCTCATCACCTTGTACACCTCTATCAAGTCACCTCTCTTCCTTCTTTACTCCAGTGAGAAAAGCCCTAGCTGCCTCACCCTTTCTTCATAAGACATGCCCTCCAGTCCCGGCAGCATCCTGGTAAATCTCCTCTGCACCCTCATAAAGCATCCACGTTCTTCCGAAAATGAGGTGACCAGAACTGGACACAATATTCCAAGTGTGGTCTAACTAGAGTTTTATAAAGCTGCAGCAAAACCTCACAGCTCTTAAACTCAATCCCCTTGTTAATGAAAGCCAACACACCATACGCCTTCTTAACATCCCTATCAACCTGGGTGGCAACTTTGAGGGATCTATGTACCTGGACCCCAAGGTCCCTTTGTTCCTCCACACTTCCAAGAATCCTGCCTTTAACCCTGTATTCAGCATTCAACTTCGACCTTCCAAAATGAATCACTTCACATTTATCTAGGTGAACTCCATCTGCCACTTCTCAGCCCAGCTCTGCATCATGTCAATGCCGTGTTGTAACCTGCAACAGCCATCAACACTATCTACAACTCCCCCAACCTTTGTGTCATCGGCAAACTAACTAACCCACCCTTCCACTTCCTCATCCAAGTCTTTAAGTCATCTTTGTCAACAGGAATAGTGCCAGAAGACTGGAGGATAGCAAATGTTGTCCCCTTGTCCAAGAAGGGGAGTAGAGACAACCCCAGTAACTATAGACCAGTGAGCCTTACTTCTGTTGTGGGCAAAATGTTGGAAAGGTTTATAAGAGATAGGATGTATAATCATCTGGAAAGGAATAATTTGATTAGAGATAGTCAACACGGTTTTGTGAAGGGTAGGTCGTGCCTCACAAACCTTATTGAGTTCTTTGAGAAGGTGACCAAACAGGTGGATGAGGGTAAAGCAGTTGATGTGATGTATATGGATTTCAGTAAAGCTTTTGATAAGGTTCCCCACGGTAGGCTACTGCAGAAAATACAGAGGCATGGGATTCAGGGTGATTTAGCAGTTTGGATCAGAAATTGGCTAGCTGGAAGAAGACAAAGGGTGGTGGTTGATGGGAAATGTTCAGACTGGAGTCCAGTTACTCGTGGTGTACCACAAGGATCTGTTTTGGGGCCACTGCTGTTTGTCATCTTTATAAATGACCTGGAGGAGGGCGTAAAAGGATGGGTGAGTAAATTTGCAGATGACACTAAAGTCAATGGAGTTGTGGACAGTGCGGAAGGATGTTACAAGTTACAGAGGGACATAGATAAACTGCA
The DNA here is from genome assembly GCF_047496885.1 of Scyliorhinus torazame. Lineage (NCBI taxonomy): Eukaryota > Metazoa > Chordata > Chondrichthyes > Carcharhiniformes > Scyliorhinidae > Scyliorhinus > Scyliorhinus torazame. The sequence continues at coordinate 97,699,039 of NC_092722.1, forward strand.
GCGCTGGGCTGAGAGGTGGCAAATGGAGCTTAATGCAGAAAAGTATGAGGTGATTCATTTTGGAAGGAATAACAGGAAGACAGAGTACTGGGCGATGGTAAGATTCTTGGCAGTGTGGATGAGCAGAGAGATCTCGGTGTCCATGTACATAGATCCCTGAAAGTTGCCACCCAGGTTGAGAGGGTTGTTAAGAAGGCGTACGGTGTGTTAGCTTTTATTGGTAGAAGGATTGAGTTTTGGAGCCATGAGGTCATATTGCAGCTGTACAAAACTCTGGTGCTGCTGCATTTGGAGTATTGCATGCAATTCTGGTCGCCGCATTATAGGAAGGATGTGGAAGCATTGGAAAGGGTGCAGAGGAGATTTACCAGAATGTTGCCTGGTATGGAGGGAAGACCTTATGAGGAAAGGCTGAGGGACTTGAGGCTGTTTTCGTTAGAGAGAAGGTTAAGAGGTGACTTAATTGAGGCATACAAGATGATCAGAGGATTGGATAGAGTGGACAGTGAGAGCCTTTTTCCTCGGATGGTGATGTCTAGCACGAGGGGACATAGATTTAAATTGAGGGGAGATAGATATAGGACAGATGTCAGAGGTAGGTTCTTTACTCAGAGAGTAGTAAGGGCGTGGAATGCCCTGCCTGCAACAGTAATGGGCTCGCCAACACTAAGGGCATTCAAATGGTCATTGGATAGACATATGGACAATAAGGGAATAGTGTAGATGGGCTTTAGAGTGGTTTCACAGGTCGGCGCAACATCGAAGGCCGAAGGGCCTGTACTGCGCTGTAATGTTCTATGTTCTATGTTCTAAGTCATTTGTAAAAAAACACAAAGAGCAGAGGTCCCAGAACAGATCCCTGCAGGACACCACTCGTCACCGACCTCCAGGGGGAATACTGCCCATCCGCTACATAGAATATACAGTGCAGAAGGAAGCCATTCGGGAGATCGAGGCTGCACCAACCCACTTAAGCTCTCACTTCCACCCTATCCCCGTGACCCTATAACCCCTCCTATCCTTTTTGGGCAATTCAGCATGCCCAATCCACCTAACCTGCACGTCTTTGGACTGTGGGAGGAAACCGGAGCACCCGGAGGAAACCCACGCAGATACGGGGAGAATGTGCAGACTCCGCACAGACAGTTACCCAGCGGGGATTCGAACCTGGCACACTGGCGCTCTGAAGCCACAGTGCTGTCTTCTTTCAGCCAGATAATTCTGTATCCAGACAGCCAATTTTCCCCGTATCCTATGCCCCCTGAGTGAGGACGCAAAGATCATTGCCAATAGCGCAGCAATCTGCTCCCTCGCTTCCCGTTGTAACCTTGGGTACATCCCGTCAGGCCCAGGGGACTGATCTATCCTGATGCTTTTCAAAATTTCCAGTACATCCTCCTTCTTAGTGACCTGTTCGAATCTATTAACCTGGTTCACACTGTTCTCACGAGCAACAAGATCCCTCTCCCTAGTGAACACTGAAGCAAAAAATTCATTGAGGGCCTCCCCTATCTCCTCAGGCTTTAGACACATCTTCCCTCCACTATCCCTGATCGGCCCTACTCTCAGTCTGATCATCCTCTTATTTCTCACGTAAGTGTAGAATGCCTTGGGGTTTTTCCTAATCTTTCCTGCCAGGCCTTTTTCATGCCCCCTTCTAGCTCTCATTGTGTAGGGAACACTGTCCCCAGCCTGGAGTATTCCCGTGTCTCAATGTGTAAGGAACATGGGGCGTCATTCTCTGACCCCCCAGCGGGTCGGAGAATGGCCGTTGGCCGCCGTGAATCCTGCCCCCGCCGGTTGCCGAAGTCTCCGGTACCGGATATCCGGCGGGGGCGGGAATCGGGCCGCACCGGTTGGCGGGCCCCCCCCGCTCGATTCTCCGGCCCGAATGGACCGAAGTCCCGCCGATAAATTGCCTGTCCCGCCGGCGTAAATTAGAGAACCTATTTACCGGCGGGACAAGGAGGCGTGGGCGGGCTCCGGGGTCCTGGGGGGGACGCAGGGCGATCTGACCCCGGGGGGTGCCCCCACGGTGGCCTGGCCCGCGATCGGGGCCCACCGATACGCGGGCGGGCCTGTGCCGTGGGGGCACTCTTTCCGTTCCGCCTCCGCAATGGTCTCCACCATGGCGGAGGCGGAAGAGACTATCCCTACTGCGCATGCGTGGGAAACTGTCAGCGGCCGCTGACGCTCCCGCGCATGCGCCGCCCCGACATGTCATTTCCGCGCCAGCTGGCGGGGCAACAAAGGCCGTTTCCGCCAACTGGCGGAGCAGAAACCTCTCAATGTTGGGGCTCGGCCCCCAAAGATGCAGAGCATTCCGCACCTTTGGGGCGGCGTGATGCCCGTCTGACTGGCGCCGTTTTGGGCACCAGTCGGCGGACATCGCGCCGTTTGGGGAGAATTTCGCCCAAGATCCTCAGCGTGGTGCATTCCCGTGCCTCAATGTGTCGGGAACACTGTCTCCAGCATGGAGCATTTCCGTGTCTCAATGTGTAGGGAACATGATCCTCAGTGTGGTGCATTCCCGTGTCTCAATGTGTCGGGAACACTGTCTCCAGCATGGAGCATTCCCGTGTCTCAATGTGTAGGGAACATGATCCTCAGTGTGGTGCATTCCCGTGTCTCAATGTGTCGGGAACACTGTCTCCAGCATGGAGCATTCCCGTGTCTCAATGTGTCGGGAACACTGTCCCCAGCATGGAGCATTCCTGTGTCTCACTGTGTAGGGAACACTGTGCCGTGCATGCAGCATTCCTGTCTCTCATTGTGTAGGGTACACTGTCCTCAGCATCGAGCATTTCCTTGTCTCATTGTGTAGGGAATACTGACCCCAGGATGCGGCATTCCCATGTCTCACTGTGTAGGAAACACTGTCCCCACCATCGATCATTCCTGTGTCTGACTGTCTATGGAACACTGTCCCCTGCAAGGGGAATTCCCATATCTTACTGTGTCGGGACCACTGTCCGCAGCATCAAGCATTTCCGTGTCTCACTGTGCAGGGAACACTGTACTCAGCATCGAGCATTCCCATATCGCACTGTGTCGGGAACACTGTCCTCAGCATCGAGCATTCCCATATCTCACTGTGTCGGGAACACTGTCCGCAGCATCAAGCATTCCCGTGTCTCACTGTGCAGGGAACACTGTCCTCAGCATCGAGCATTCCCATGTCTCACTGCATAGGGAACACTGTCCTCAGCATCGAGCATTCCCGTTGTTCCTCTTTGATCGGAACCACAAGATGTGAGTGCGTTCCTTGTATTGGACAAATGACCACACGAGTGAGTTAGTTCAATTATTGTTTAACACAGGCTTGATTCTATGCGTAATAATCTACACACGGCTATTTATTAAACTACACCTAACAACTGAAATTACCTTTACTTAACTTTCAAGTGACCGGCTCTGTGCAGGTTCGATAAGGCCTTTATCTGATTCCCCACGTGTAGCTGCTGGAAGTTGTCAGGTACGTCTAGGCTGTGGCTCATCCTTCAGGGAGCGCTCGCGTGTCCTTGAACTTGACTGGTCGATATGCTGCAGTTGGTCGGAGTTGGCCAGTCCCAAAAGTGGCCAAATACCGATTGCAAAGTTGTTCCTTTCCCCCCCCGATCTTGCGCGCTCTTTTGGGCGATCCCAACTCAGGATCCAATGGATCGATAGGGTTTTGATCACCCTAATCGATTCTGACCAATTAGAGGCGGGTACCTCCATGGCTGAGCGGGTCCTAGCTGCTATTGTCCAAGGCACATATGCACTCCCAAATCGGATAAGTAGGTGGCCCCGAGTCTGCTACTGTTGCTGCGTTTCGATCTGTGTCCCATTGTCCTGGGGAAATCGGTGATTGACATTTATCGGGTGTGAGTTTCAGTTAGGTCTGGTTTCCCTCTGCACAATACACAGGGGCTGTGTACCGTCTGTCTCCCAGCCTGACCATAATTCTCATTATACTTTGCGGGCAGCCATTTTAGATGGCCACACCGTGTCTCACTGTATAAGGAATACTGTCCTCAGCCTGGAGCATTCCCGTGTCTCACTTCATAGGGAACACTGTCCCCAGCATGGAGAATTCACGTGTCTGACTGTGTAGGGAACACTGCCCCCAGCATCATTCATTCCCATGTCTCATGGTCTAGGGAACACGATCCTCAGAGTGGTGCATTCCCGAGTCTCAATGTGTAGGGAACACTGTCCCCAGCATGGAGAATTACCACGTCTCACTGTGTAGGGAACATAGAATAGTACAGCACAGTACAGGCCCTTCGGTCAATGGTGTTGTGCTGACCATTTATTCTAATCTAAGATCAACCTAACCTACCCTCTTTCAATTTACCGCTGTCCATGTGCCTGTCCAAGAGTCGCTTAAATGTCCCTAATGACTGACTCCACCACCTCTGCTGGCAGTGCATTCCACACACCCACCACTCTGTGTAAAGAACCTACCTCTGACATCTCCCCCATACCTTCCTCCACCTTAAAATTATGGGCCTCGTGACAGCCATTTCCGCCCTGTGGAAAGGTCTCTGGCTATCCACTCTATCCATGCCTCTCATCACCTTGTACACCTCTATCAAGTCACCTCTCTGACTTCTTCGCTCCAGTGAGAAAAGCCCAAGCTCCCTCAACCTTTCTTCATAAGACATGCCCTCCAGTCCAGGCAGCATCCTGGTAAATCTCCTCTGTACCCTCTCCAAAGCATCCACATGCTTCCTATAATGAGGTGACCAGAATGGACACAATATTCCAAGTGTAATCTAACCAGGGTTTTATAAAGCTGCAGCAAAACTCTTAAACTCAATCCCCCTGTTAATGAAAGCCAACACACCATACGCCTTCTGAACAACCCTATCAACCTGGGTGGCAACTTTGAGGGATCTATGTACGTGGACCCCAAGATCCCTCTGTTCCTCCATACTTCCAAGAATCCTGCCATTAACCCTGTATTCAGCATTCAAATTCGACCTTCCAAAATTAATCGCTTAACATTTATCTAGATTGAAATCCACCTGCCACTTCTCAGCCCAGCTCTGCATCCTGTCAATGTCCTGTTGCAACCTGCAACAGCCCTCAACACTATCTACAACTCCACCAACCTTCGTGTCATCGGCAAACTTACTAACCCACCCTTCCACTTCCTCATCCAAGTCATTTATAAAAACCACAAAGAGCAGAGGTCCCAGAACAGATCCCTGCGGGACACCACTGGTCACCGAGCTCCAGGGGGAATACTTTCCATCCACTACATAGAACATACAGTGCAGAAGGAAGCCATTCGGCCCATCGAGTCTGCACCAACTCACTTAAGCCCTCACTTCCACCCTATCCCCATGACCCTATAACCCCTCCTATCCTTTTTGGACACTAAGAGCAATTTAGCATGCCCAATCTATCTAACCTGCACGTCTTTGGACTGTGGGAGGAAACCGGAGCACCCGGAGGAAACCCACGCAGACAAGGGGAGAACGTGCAGACTCCGCACAGACTCCAGCGGGGAATCGAACCTGGCACACTGGCGCTGTGAAGCCACAGTGCTGTCTTCTTTCGGCCAGATACTTCTGTATCCAGACAGCCAAATTTCCCCGTATCCCATGCCCCTGAGTGAGGACGCAAAGATCATTGCCAACAGCGCAGCAATCTGCTCCCTCGCTTCCCGTTGTAACCTTGGGTACATCCCGTCAGGCCCAGGGGACTTATCTATCCTGATGCTTTTCAGAATTTCCAGTACATCCTCCTTCTTAGTGACCTGTTCGAATCTATTAACCTGGTTCATACTGTTCTCACGAGCAACAAGATCCCTCTCCCTAGTGAACACTGAAGCAAAAAATTCATTGAGGGCCTCCCCTATCTCCTCAGACTTTAGACTCATCTTCCCTCCACTATCCCTGGATCGGCCCTACTCTCACTCTGATCACCCTCTTATTTCTCACATGAGTGTAGAATGCCTTGGGGTTTTCCCTAATCCTTCCTGCCAGGCCTTTTTCATGCCCCTTTCTAGCTCACATTGTGTAGGGAACACTGTCCCCAGCATGGAGCATACCCATGTCTCACTGTATAGGGAACATGATCCTCAGCGTGGTGCATTCCCGTGTCTCAATGTGTCGTGAACACTGTCTCCAGCATGGAGCATTCCCGTGTCTCAATGTGTCGGGAACACTGTCTCCAGCATGGAGCATTCCCGCGTCTCACTGTGTAGGCAACACTGTGCCGTGCATGCAGCATTCCTGTCTCTCACTGTGTAGGGAACACTGTCCTCAGCATCGAGCATTTCCTTGTCTCATTGTGTCGGGAATACTGACCCCAGGATGCGGCATTCCCATGTCTCACTGTGTAGGAAACACTGTCCCCACCATCGATCATTCCTGTGTCTGACTGTCTATGGAACACTGTCCCCTGCAAGGAGAATTCCCATATCTTACTGTGTCGGGACCACTGTCCTCAGCATCGAGCATTCCCATATCTCACTGTGTCGGGAACACTGTCCGCAACATCAAGCATTCCCGTGTCTCACTGTGCAGGGAACACTGTCCTCAGCATCGAGCATTCCCATGTCTCACTGCATTGGGAACACTGTCCTCAGCATCAAGCATTCCCATGTCTCACTGCATAGGAACACTGTCCTCAGCATCGAGCATTCCCGTTGTTCCTCTTTGATCGTAACCACAAGATGTGAGTGCGTACCTTGTATTGGACAAATGACCACACGAGTGTGTTAGTTCAATTATTGTTTAACACAGGCTTGATTCTATGCGTAATAATCTACACACGGCTATTTATTAAACTACACCTAACAACTGAAATTACCTTTACTTAACTTTCAAGTGACCGGCTCTGTGCAGGTTTGATAAGGCCTTTATCTGATTCCCCACGTGTCGCTGCTAGAAGTTGTCAGGTACGTCTAGGCTGCGGCTCATCCTTCAGGGAGCGCTCGCGTGTCCTTGAACTTGACTGGTTGATATGCTGCAGTTGGTCGGAGTTGGCCAGTCCCAAAAGTGGCCAAATACCGATTGCAAAGTTGTTCCTTTTCCCCCCCCCCGATCTTTCGCGCTCTTTTGGGCAATCCCAACTCAGGATCCAATGGATCGATAGGGTTTTGATCACCCTAATCGATTCTGACCAATTAGAGGCGGGTACCACCATGGCTGAGCGGGTCCTAGCTGCTCTTGTCCAAGGCACATATGCACTCCCAAATCGGATAAGTAGGTGGCCCCGAGTTTGCTACTGTTGCTGCGTTTCGATCTGTGTCCCATTGTCCTGGGGAAATCGGTGATTGACATTTAGCGGGTGTGAGTTTCAGTTAGGTCTGGTTTCCCTCTGCACAATACACAGGGCTGTGTACCGTCTGTGTCCCAACCTGACCATAATTCTCATTATACTTTGCGGGCAGCCATTTTAGATGGCCACACCGTGTCTCACTGTATAAGGAATACTGTCCTCAGCCTGGAGCATTCCCGTGTCTCACTTCATAGGGAACACTGTCCCCAGCGTGGAGAATTCCCGTGTCTGACTGTGTAGGGAACACTGCCCCCAGCATCATTCATTCCCATGTCTCATGGTCCAGGGAACACGATCCTCAGAGTGGAGCATTCCCGTGTCTCAATGTGTAGGGAACACTGTCCCCAGCATGGAGAATTCCCGTGTCTGACTGTGTAGGGAACAGTGCCCCCAGCGTCGTGCATTCCCATGTCTCAAGGTCTGGGGAACACGATCCTCAGAGTGGAGCATTCCCGAGTCTCAATGTGTAGGGAACACTGTCCCCAGCATGGAGAATTACCACGTCTCACTGTGTAGGGAACATAGAATAGTACAGCACAGTACAGGCCCTTCGGTCAATGATGTTGTGCTGACCATTTATTCTAATCTAAGATCAACCTAACCTACCCTCTTTCACTTTACTGCTGTCCAAGAGTCACTTAAATGTCCCGAATGACTCTGACTCCACCACCTCTGCTGGCAGTGCATTCCACACACCCACCACTCTGTGTAAAGAACCTACCTCTGACATCGCCCCGATACCTTCCTCCACCTTAAAATTATGGGCCTCGTGACAGCCATTTCCGCCCTGTGGAAAAGTCATTGGTATCCACTCTATCCATGCCTCTCATCACCTTGTACACTTCTATCAAGTCACCTCTCTGACTTCTTCGCTCTGGTGAGAAAAGCCCTAGCTCCCTCAACCTTTCTTCATAAGACATGCCCTCCAGTCCAGGCAGCATCCTGGTAAATCTCCTCTGTACCCTCTCTAAAGCATCCACATCCTTCCTATAATGAGGTGACCAGAACTGGACACAATATTCCAAGTGTAATCTAACCAGGGTTTTATAAAGCTGCAGCAAAACTCTTAAACTCAATCTCCCTGTTAATGAAAGCCAACACACCATACGCCTTCTGAACAACCCTATCAACCTGGGTGGCAACTTTGAGGGATCTATGTACGTGGACCCCAAGATCCCTCTGTTCCTCCATACTTCCAAGAATCCTGCCTTTAACCCTGTATTCAGCATTCAAATTCGACCTTCCAAAATTAATCGCTTAACATTTATCTTGATTGAACTCCATCTGCCACTTCTCAGCCCAGCTCTGCATCCTTTCAATGTCCTGTTGCAACCTGCAACAGCCCTCGACACTACCTACAACTCCACCAACCTTCGTGTCATCGGCAAACTTACTAACCCACCCTTCCACTTCCTCATCCAAGTCATTTATAAATACCACAAAGAGCAGAGGTCCCAGAACAGATCCCTGCGGGACACCACTGGTCACCGACCTCCAGGGGGAATACTTTCCATCCACTACATAGAACATACAGTGCAGAAGGAAGCCAGTCGGCCCATCGAGTCTGCACCAACGCACTTAAGCCCTCACTTCCACCCTATCCCCATGACCCTATAACCCCTCCTATCCTTTTTGGACACTAAGGGCAATTTAGCATGCCCAATCCACCTAACCTGCACGTCTTTGGACTGTGGGAGGAAACCGGAGCACCCGGAGGAAATCCACGCAGACACGGGGAGAACGTGCAGACTCCGCACAGACTCCAGCGGGGAATCGAACCTGGCACGCTGGCGCTGTGAAGCCACAGTGCTGTCTTCTTTCGGCCAGATAATTCTGTATCCAGACAGCCCAATTTCCCCGTATCCCATGCCCCTGAGTGAGGACGCAAAGATCATTGCCAACAGCGCAGCAATCTGCTCCCTCGCTTCCCGTTGTAACCTTGGGTACATCCCGTCAGGCCCAGGGGACTTATCTATCCTGATGCTTTTCAGAATTTCCAGTACATCCTCCTTCTTAGTGACCTGTTCGAATCTATTAACCTGGTTCATACTGTTCTCACGAGCAACAAGATCCCTCTCCCTAGTGAACACTGAAGCAAAAAATTCATTGAGGGCCTCCCCTATCTCCTCAGGCTTTAGACACATCTTCCCTCCACTATCCCTGATCGGCCCTACTCACAGTCTGATCATCCTCTTATTTCTCACGTAAGTGCCTTGGGGTTTTTCCTAATCTTTCCTGCCAGGCCTTTTTCATGTCCCCTTCTAGCTCTCATTGTGTAGGGAACACTGTCCCCAGCCTGGAGCATTCCCGTGTCTCAATGTGTAAGGAACATGATCCTCAGCGTGGTGCATTCCTGTGTCTCAATGTGTCGGGAACACTGTCTCCAGCATGGAGCATTCCCGTGTCTCAATGTGTCGGGAACATGATCCTCAGCGTGGTGCATTCCCGTGTCTCAATGTGTCGGGAACACTGTCTCCAGCATGGAGCATTCCCGTGTCTCAATGTGTAAGGAACATGATCCTCAGCGTGGTGCATTCCCGTGTCTCAATGTGTCGGGAACACTGTCTCCAGCATGGAGCATTCCCGTGTCTCAATGTGTCGGGAACACTGTCCCGTGCATGCAGCATTCCTGTGTCTCACTGTGTAGGGAACACTGTCCCCAGCATGGCGCATTCCCATGTCTCATTATGGAGGGAATACTGTCCCCAGCATAGAGCATTCCCGTGTCTCACTGTGTAGGGAACAGTGTCCCGTGCATGCAGCATTCCCTTGTCTCATTTTGTAGGGAATACTGACACCAGGATGCGGCATTCCCATGTCTCATTATGTAGGGAACATGATCCTCAACGTGGTGTATTCCCGTGTCTCAATGTGTCGGGAACACTGTCCCCAGCAAGGAGCATTCCCTTGTCTCACTAAATGTACCCCACCTCTGTTTGTTGCTCGATCAATACATTTGATAAACGATTTGTTCAAGGATTTAAAAGAATTGCTTGCTGAGAAATGAGATTAAAGTAGAAGTAAATATCAGTTTGACGGTTTGACATTCTCTTTATTGGGTTTAGGTTCAGGTCCATTTCACCTCTCTGCTCGACAGCTTGACTCATTCTGTATATCTCGGGCCTGACCAGTAACTTTCGAATCAGACCTTCATTACTACATTGCGAGTCAGTTGCCCACACAGGACAGGTTCAGGACAAAAGGGAAGGTGACAGGCTGCGAATGCCCCAGAGAAGGGGTCCAGGGTGGTGGGGGGATTGACGGGGAAGTATTGGCTCTACCTGTTCATGTACCATGTTAATCAATAAGTGTCAGCTTTGGAGTTGCTGGTCGAATATGGAGCTGCTCCTGCCTCTAGATGTGGTCAATGTGAGCAGTACCACCACACTGCCATGACCCCAACTCCCCACAGCGTGAGAGAGGACAGATCCTAATTCAACAGAGGGGCACAAGAGGGGAAAGCGGCAAATCAACATGCCGGGGTGGTGAGGGAGTCGGGGAGGGGAGGGATGTCTGTTTGGGTGAGGGGAGGGGGGGGGGGGAGGGGGGGGGATTGGTTGAGGGGGGTCTGCTTGGGTAGGGGAGGGCTAAGGCAATGGGGATAGGGTCTGTTTGGGTGGGGGAGGGGGAGAGAATGGGGATAGGTCGAGGGGGGGGTCTGTTTATGTGGGGGGAGGGAATGGGGATAGGTCGGGTGGGGTCTGTTTGGGTGGGGGAGAAGGTAGAGAATGGGGATAGGTCGAGAGGGGTCTGTTTATGTGGGGGTAGACAATGGGGATAGGTCGAGGGGGGTCTGTTTGGGTGGGGGAAGGGGAGGGAATGGGGATAGGTCGAGGGGGGTCTGTTTGGGTGGGGGGAGGGGGAGGGAATGGGGATAGGTCGAGGGGGTCTGTTTGGGTGGGGGAGAAGGTAGAGAATGGGGATAGGTCGAGGGGGGTCTGTTTATGTGGGGGGAGGGAATGGGGATAGGTCGAGTGGGGTCTGTTTGGGTGGGGGAGGGGGTAGAGAATGGGGATAGGTCGAGAGGAGTCTGTTTATGTGGGGGTAGACAATGGGGATAGGTCGAGGGGGGTCTGTTTGGGTGGGGGAAGAGGAGGGAATGGGGATAGGTCGAGGGGTGCCTGTTTGAGTAGGGGAGGGAATGGGGATAAGTCGAGGGGTGCCTGTTTGAGTAGGGGAGGGGTAAGGAAGTGGGGATTGGTTGAGGGCGGTCTGTTTCGGTTGGGGGAGGGGTAAAGCAGTGGGGATTGGTCGAGAGGGATCTGTTTGAGTGGGGGAGGGCTAAGGCAATGGGGATAGGGTCTGTTTGGGTGGGGGAGGGGGAGAGAATGGGGATAGGTCGAGGGGGGGTCTGTTTATGTGGGGGGAGGGAATGGGGATAGGTCGGGTGGGGTCTGTTTGGGTGGGGGAGAAGGTAGAGAATGGGGATAGGTCGAGAGGGGTCTGTTTATGTGGGGGTAGACAATGGGGATAGGTCGAGTGGGGTCTGTTTGGGTGGGGGAGGGGGAGGGAATGGGGATAGGTCGAGGGGGGTCTGTTTGGGTGGGGGAGAAGGTAGAGAATGGGGATAGGTCGAGGGGGGTCTGTTTATGTGGGGGGAGGGAATGGGGATAGGTCGAGTGGGGTCTGTTTGGGTGGGGGAGGGGGTAGAGAATGGGGATAGGTCGAGAGGAGTCTGTTTATGTGGGGGTAGACAATGGGGATAGGTCGAGTGGGGTCTGTTTGGGTGGGGGAGGGAATGGGGATAGGTCGAGGGGGGTCTGTTTGGGTGGGGGAGAAGGTAGAGAATGGGGATAGGTCGAGGGGGGTCTGTTTATGTGGGGGGAGGGAATGGGGATAGGTCGAGTGGGGTCTGTTTGGGTGGGGGAGGGGGTAGAGAATGGGGATAGGTCGAGAGGAGTCTGTTTATGTGGGGGTAGACAATGGGGATAGGTCGAGGGGGGTCTGTTTGGGTGGGGGAAGGGGAGGGAATGGGGATAGGTCGAGGGGTGCCTGTTTGAGTAGGGGAGGGAATGGGGATAGGTCGAGGGGTGCCTGTTTGAGTAGGGGAGGGGTAAGGAAGTGGGGATTGGTTGAGGGCGGTCTGTTTCGGTTGGGGGAGGGGTAAAGCAGTGGGGATTGGTCGAGAGGGACCTGTTTGAGTGGGGGAGGGATAAGGGAGTGGGGATGGGCTGAGGGAGGTCTGTTTGGGCGAGGTTTGCCTTGACAGGAATTAGGGCCGGGGTCACGACCTCAAACCCCATTCCCCTCACAGCAGATGCTGCCAGAGAGCTGAGTATTTCCGGCAATTTCTGTCTTTATTCAGGGCTCAGCGGAATCCAGGGATTTCTGATTACTGAAGCGGAGTTTCATTTTTGCATTGTTTTTTTGATATTTTTAAGTTACTGCGGATTAATTCTCAGCATCTCTCAAAGGCCTTATCTTTCTGGCGGCTTCAAGGACAGAGTTGATATTAACAGCATCGCCGAACTCCTTCTCGCGGTGCTCCAGGAGGACACCCTGTGTGCAAACAACAGCAGCAACTCAGAACAAGGCCACCAACACAAGATAAGGACATTGCCCACCCCTCCCCCAAACCGACACCCCTCCCCCTCCCCTCCCCCAAACCGACACCCCTCCCCCTCCCCTCCCCCAAACCGACATCCCTCACCCTCACCCAAACCGACACCCCTATTCCTCCCCTCCCCCAAACCGACACCCCTATTCCTCCCCTCCCCCAAACCGACAAACCTATCCCTCCCCTCCCCCAAACCGACACCCCTCCCCCTCCCTTACCCAAACCGACACCCCTCCCCCTTGCCAAACCAACACCCCTCCCCTCGCCCAAATAGACACCCCTCCCCCTCCCCTCGCCAAACCGACACCCCTCCCCCTCCCTTCCCCTCGCCCAAACCGACACCCCTCCCCTCGCCCAACCCGACACCTCTCCCCCTCCCCTCGCCCAAACTGACATCCCCTCCCCTTCCCCTCGCCCCCAAACCGACACCGCTCCCCTCACCCAAACCGACACCCCTCCCCCTCCCCTCGCCCAAACAGACACCCCTGCCCCTCCCCTCTCCCAAACCGACACCCCTCCCTTCGCCCAAACCGGCACCTCTCCCCATCCCCTCGCCCAAACCAACACCTCTCCCCCTCCCCTCGCCCAAACCGACACCCCTCCCCTCGCCCAAACCGACACCCCTGCCCCTCCCCTCTCCCAAACCGACACCCCTGCCTTCGCCCAAACCGGCACCTCTCCCCCTCCCCTCGCCCAAACCAACACCTCTCCCCCTCCCCTCGCCCAAACCGACACCCCTCCCCTCGCCCAAACCGACACCCCTTCCCCTCCCCTCACCCAAACCGACACCCCTCCCCCTCCCCTGGCCCAAACCGACACCCCTCCCCTCCCCTCGCCAAACCGACACCCCTCCCCTCCCCCAAACCGACACCCTTCCCCCTCCCCTCGTCCAAACCGACACCCCTCCCCTTCCCCTCGCCCAAACCAACACCCCTCCCCTCACCCAAACCGATACCCCTCCCACTCCCCTCACCCAAACCGACACCCCTCCCCTCCCCTGGCCCAAACCGACACCCCTCCCCCTCCCCTGGCCCAAACCGACACCCCTCCCCTCCCCCAAACCGATACCCCTCCGCCTCCCGTCACCCAAACCGACACCCCTCCCACTCCCCTCACCCAAACCGACACCCCTCCCCTCACCCAAACTGACACCCCGCCCCTCACCCAAACCGACACCCCTCCCACTCCCCTCACCCAAACCGACACCCCTTCCCCTCCCCTAGCCCAAACCGACACCCCTCCCCTCACCCAAACCAACACCCCTCCCCTCACCCAAACCAATACCCCTCCCCTCACCCAAACCAACACCCCTTCCCCTCCCCTAGCCCAGACCGACACCCCTCCCCCTCCCCTTGCCCAAACCGACACCTCTCCCCCAAACCGACACCCCTCACCTCGCCCAAACCGACACCCCTCCCCCTCCCCTCGCCCAAACCGACACCCCTCCCCTCCCCAAACCGACAGCCTTCCCCCTCCCCTCATCAGCCACTCCCATCACCCACATCTGTGTCACCACCTCCCCATATCCCCTCACACTCAGCTTCACTCACCCCCCACCTCCTGCCCCCACATCCCATTTCTCCTTCACTACCACCCAATTGCATCTTCCCTCATTATACCTCCCCTCATTCCATCTCCTCACAACCCCCTCCCACTCCCTCCAGCCTTTGCTTCTCAAACCTCATCTCAGCTCCCTTGTATTTGGGAAGGAGAGGAGGGGTGTATCATGGTGAAGGACAATAATGGTGCCAGTTTGGATACTGCAGCAGAGAATTTGTTCCAGAAGATTCATGGACAGGCAGCGCCTAAGGGGTTGCTGAAGGTGTACCTCATTCTTGTCCATCTGCTGTCATTCTTTCCTCCTCAGTCTTGTCTCTTCCACTACATTAAGGGCATTTAAATGGTCATTGGATAAACATATGGACGATAAGGGAATAGTGTAGATGGGCTTTAGAGTGGTTTCACAGGTCGGCGCAACATCGAGGGCCGAAGGGCCTGTACTGCGCTGGAATGTTCTATGTTCTATGTTCACTGTTTAGGTTCCTCTGACTCCATTTTATCTGATTACAGTTTTACTGCTAGTTTAAAATTAACAGAGCCCAACCCGACCAACAATGATGGTGTTTGTCTTTCCTTTGTTTTTGATTTTTTTTTCAGTACTCTCTGGATAGATCTTTGCTTAAATTTGACTGTCAAAGTTCTGGATTGTCCTTCGGCAGCAAGTCTACACTTTGACACTGGACTGCACCCTACTCAGCTGCTCCATCGCTTACATTTTATAGTAACTTTGTTGAGCAAACAGTCTATCCCTCAGCACGGCTGACACCTGCTGAGCCGGTCATTGGTTCGACTAGTTTTTCAGCATTAGCTATTATAATAACGCATAAGGAAGCTGTCGTTAACGAAGATGAATTTATTTACAAATACAGGCTTAGCACAGCATCTCACTCCCAGTGCAGGCCTTGCTTGGAGGATAGGTCTGATCAGGCCTGGAGTTGGGTCTATTATCCCCAGGTGGTTACTCTCCACCCCCTACCTGGGGAGCTTGTATTCCATGATTCCCACAGGAAGATCAATGATTGGTTCCCCATGGTCCTCATGGGGATTATAAAGCTATGCTCAGGTACCTGGCCTCACAGAAAGTCACAGTATGTTTCTGCACCCCTCTCATCTTATGATGATGGCCAACTTCACACCCTCCCCAACCCACCCCCACCCCCTCCCCTCCCCCAATCTGCATGCCTCCGGATCTATCTAAATTCCAATGGAAATATGTCCAGCAGTGTGTCCACCAAAACTCTTCAAATACCTTCTGGCTATTTGTCCAGGCCTGTTTATAAACCTGGTCAATAGTTCTTGATATTCCAGGCCAATTCCATGGCACAGCCTGTGAATAACACCCACGTCTCACAAGTGAATTGTTACCACTGTGCTAATTTATCTGATTCAGTTAAGTGATGATGTCCAAGGTGTCAGTGGCGGGAGATTTCGAGATCAAAGTGAGATTACTGAGTTTCGCTTGTTGATGGCATAGTGGTATTGGCACAGGACTAGTGGGTGGCATGGTAGCACAGTGGGTAGCACTGTTGTTTCACAGCGCCAGAGTCCCAGGGTCGATTCCCGGCTTGGGACACTGTCTGTGCAGAGTCTGCATATTCTCCCCATGTCTGCGTGGGTTTCCTCCGGGTGCTCCCACAAGTTCTGAAAGACGTGCTGTTAGGTAACTTGGACATTCTGAATTCTCCCTCGGTGTACTTGAACAGGTGCTGGAATGCAGCGACCAGGGGCTTTTCACGGTAACTTCATTGCAGTGTTGATGTAAGCCTACTTGTGACAGTAAAGATTCTTATTATTGTAATCCAGAGACCCAAGATAATGATCTAGGGACCCGGGTTCGAATCCCACCATGGCAGGTGATGGAATCTAAACTCGATAAAATATCTGGAATTAAAAGTCTAATGATGGCCATGAAACCATTGTCATACAAAACCATCTGGTTCACGAGTGTCCTTTAGGGAAGGAAATCTGCCATTCTTATCTGGTCTGGCCTACATGTGACTCCAGATCCACAGCAATGTGGTTGACTCTTAACTGCCCGCTCAAGGGCAATTAGGGGTGGGCAATAAATGCTGGCACAGCCTGCGACGCCCATGTCCCATGAACGAATTTTAAAAAATAATTTCCTGGCCTTAATATGTGGTGAGAATGTTATGTCAGTTATCAGCTCAAACCAGCCTGCCAGCCAGCTCCTGTTGTCGGTTGGGAATAACTGAGGAATTGCTAATGACACTAAACACAAGTCAAATGGTTGTCCCAGAACCTGAGCATCCATCGAATCCTCACAATGCAGAAGGAGGCCATTCGGTCTCTCGAGTCTGCTCCGACCCTCTGAAAGAATACTCTACCTAGGCTCACTCCCCACCCTATCCCTGTAACTCTGCACATTGATCATGGCCAATCCACCTAATCTGCACATTTTTGGACAGTGGGAGGAAACTGGAGCCGGGTGAAATCCATGCAGACACAGGGGACAACGCGCAAACTCCACACAAGACAGCCAGCCAAGGCGGGTATTGAACCTGGCTCCCTGGCACTGTGAGGCGGCAGCAGTGTTAACTACTGCCCACACACACACCCAGTTCATTTCTTTATCTACATAAACACCAAAATAAAATACTAGATTCTGGAAATCTGAAATAAAAACAGAAAAGGCTGGAAATGTCGGGCAGCATTGATGTTCAATGATCTTTTTCACCGGAACTGAGGAAAGATAGGAATGTAATTAATGTTGAGCAAGTGAAAAGGAACAAAAAGGGAGGATCTGTCATAAAGTCGGCACGAGAGAGGACCAAAAGTTTCATGGTAATGGGTCAAATACAAAAAGAAAAAAAAAGATGTCTAATGAGGTGTGAATGTCAATGGCAGCCGTCTGAATGAAAAGTGAAGCAAGAAAGAATTAAGAAAGAAAAACTGGAGCAGCAAAAAAAAAACCACACACAACAAAATAGAGGCAGAGATCATGATCAAAATTGTTGAACTCAGTGTTGAGTTCACAAGGCTGCAAAGTAGTGACTCGATAAATGAGGCGCTGTTCCTCGAGCTTGCATTGAGATTCATTGGAACAATGCAGCAGGCCAAGGACAGAAAGGTCAGAATTAAAACGACAGGTGACTGCAGACTGAAAAGCTGTCTCCCAGTCTGTGTTTGGTCTCCCCAGTATAGAGGAGACCACACTGATCAGATAATACAGTAAACCCAGATAAAAGAAATGCATGTAAATCACTGCTGCATTCCGAAACCTGGGACGGTGAGAAGAGAGGATTGCATCTCCTGCAATCGAATGGAAAGGTGCGGGAGAAAAGGGAAGGGGTAATGAGAGTGATGAAGGGATGGACCAGGGGATCTCAGGGGGAATAGTTTTTATTTTTCAATTCTTTTGTGGGACGTGGGTGTTGCTGACTGGGCCAGCATTTATTGCCCATCCCCAATTGCACTTGAATTGAGTGGGCCAATTCAGAGAGCAGTTTAAGAGCCAACCACATTCTTGTGGGTCTGGAGTCAGATGTAGACCAGACCAGATAAAGGCGGCAGATTTCCTTCCCAAAAGAACGTGAGTGAACCAGAGAGTTTTTACAACAATCAATGATATTGTCATGGTTACCATTATGCAGACTAGCTTATTTTATTGACCAAATTTAAATTCCACCAGCGGCTGTGATGAGATTTGAACCCCTGCCCCCAGAGAGTTAACCCGGTCCTCCGGATTACTCATCCAGTGAGGTTACTATTATGCCACTGTCTCTACAAGTCTGTTAGGAATGCTGGGGGGAGAGGGGAAGGTGCATTTGGCGGTGGTAACACTGGCATTGGTCAGAAATGATCCATTGAATGTGGAGGTTGATGGGGTGGATTGCATGGAAAAGATGAAACCTATCTTGGTTTTTGGAAGGAGGGGAATAAGGCGAGAGCCGAAGTGTATCAATCGAGGATCCTTTCAACCATGTGGGGGTACAGAATGCTGCATCACCCAGTCAGATGCAATGGAGAAAGTGAGTGTACAGTGTCCTTCTAGGAAACAGGGTGTGGAGAAATGTAATCAAGGTAGCTGGGGAGTCCAGAATCTTGCACCACATATTACTTGTAGCACGTATTATTTCATAGCCTATCACCCAAAATGGAGAGCATGAATTCCAGGAAGGGAAAGGGAGAGTCAGAGATGCAAGGGTGAAAATTGGAAAGAAAAATAAGTCAATAAAAGTTTTCCATTCAGTGAATGCAGGAAGAAACCCCAATGTACCATAAAGGGAGGTGGGGGAAGGGACTGAGAATGTGAATGGAATAAAATATGTTTCACAAATCCAAGACAAATACAGCAGAGATAGATAGAACTCACGGAGGTCCCCATAGGCCATGAGTCTGCACCGACCCTCCGAAAGAGCACTTTACCCAGGTCAACTCCATAAGACCACAAGACATAGGAGCAGAATTAGGCCACTCGGCCCATCGAGTCTGCTCCGCCATTCAATCATGGCTGATATTTTCTCATCCCCATTCTCATGCCTTCTCCCCATAACCCCTGATCCCCTGATTAATCAAGAACCTATCTATCTCTGTCTGAACGATAGTCAGTGATTTGGCCACAACAGCCTTCTGCAGCAATGAGTTCCACAGATTCACCACCCACTGGCTGAAGAAATTTCTCCTCATCTCTGCTTTAAAGTATCGTCCCTTTAGCCTGAGATTGTGTCCTCTGCTTCTAGTTGTTCCGACAAATGGAATCATTCTCTCCACGTCCACTCTACCCAGGCCTCGCAGTATCCTGTGAGTTTCAATAAGATCCCCCCTCATCTTTCTAAACTCCAACGAGTACAGATCCAAAGTGCTCAACCGTTCCTCATAAGACAAGCTGTTCATTCCAGGGATCATTCTTGTGAACCTCCTCTGGACCCTTTCCAAGGCCAGCACATCCTTCCTTAGATACGGGGCCCAAAACTTCTGACAATGCTCCAAATGGGGTCTGACGAGAGCCTTGTACAGCCTCAGAAGTACATCTCTGCTCTTGCATTCTAGCCCTCTCGACATGAATGCTAACATTGCATTTTACTTTCTAACTACCAACTGAACCTACACGTCAGCAATTGTGAACAAGGACTCCCAAGTCCATTTGTGCTTCTGATTTCCTAAGCATTTCCCCATTTAGAAAATAGTCTATGCCTCCATCCCTCCTTCAAAGTGCATAACCTCACACTTTTCCACATTGTATTCCATCTGCCACTTCTTTGCCCACTCTCCGAGCCTGGCCGAGTCCCTCTGCAGCCCGCCTGCTTCCTCAATACTACCTGCCCCTCTTCAGATCTTTGTATCATCTGTAAACTTAGCAACAGTGCCTTCAGTTCCTTCTTCCAGATCGTTAATGTCTCATTCACTCCACTACCCTGTCTCCGCAACCACGTAACCCAACCTAATCTGCACATCTTTGGACACTAAAGACAATTTAACATGGCCAAACCACCAAACCTGCACAGCGTTGGACTGTGAGAGGAAACCTGAATACCCGGAGGAAACCCACGCAGACACGGGGAAAAAGACCAAACTCCACATAGACAGTCAACCGAGGCCGGAAACAAACCCAGGTCCCTGGTGCTGTGAGGCAGCAGTGCTAACCACTGTGCCAGCGTGAGGCCCATGGAGGAGAGAGACTGGAGGAAGGGCAGAGAGCTCTCAGACTGATGGACTTCAGAGTTATTAGACATGCATGGGGAACAGAAGACGGTTCGGACTAGGAGAACGTTGGACGGGAAAGAGGGTTTCGCAAGACTCCAGGATGTAGGTTGGGAGAAGAAAAAAAGAGTTAAGATCGGACGAAATACGTTGGGTAGGGCGGGCATAGGCTGAAAAGTTAGGCTCAACAGAACAAACTGCTTTGTGGATTTCCAGGAGAAGGGAATGTATCCTTTACCTGCTCTCCAGCTCCTAAAACAAGCACTCCTCCCAGGATGAATCCCTCGCCATCGGTGTTCCCGCGGAATCCCTTCCTCCAGGCTCGCAAGAAATTCCTCCAAACACCAAGTCGCAAGAGACCCATCAGACCCATGGTGCGTTTTGAAGTTCCATAAAAGCGTGTCTAAAGTTGAATGATTCACACATTGAGATATCAACTGGCTGTGAAATTATCACTGTTATATCAATCGACAATTAATGATTGCCAAGGATTTCGTAGAAACAATCAATTCACGTAAACTTGCACAACCTCCCCGGCCTCACATGCAGACCCCTCTTCTACACATGCACACCCCTCCGACACACGAGCACCCCTCCTCCACGCACACACACACACACACCCTCCACACACACACACACCCCTCCTCCACACACACACACACCCCTCCTCCACGCACACCACCCCTCCACACACACACACACCCTCCACACACACACACCCCTCCTCCACGCACACCACCCCTCCTCCACGCACACCACCCCTCCTCCACACACACACGAGCACCCCTCCTCCACGCACGCACACACACCCCTCCTCCACGCACACACACACCCCTCCTCCACGCACACACACACCCCTCCTCCACACAAACACACCCCCCCTCCTCCACACACACCCCTCCTCCACACACACACACACACAAACCCCTCCTCCACACACACAAACCTCTCCTCCACACACACACCACCCCTCCTCCACACACACACCACCCCTCCTCCACACACACACACCCCTCACTCCTCCACACCCCCCCACTCCTCCACACCCCCCCCCACTACTCCACACCCCCCCCCACTCCTCCACACCCCCCCCCCACTCCTCCACACCCCCCCACTCCTCCACCCCCCCCACTCCTCCACACACCCCCACTCCTCCACACACCCCCACTCCTCCACACCCCCCACTCCTCCACACACCCCCACTCCACACACCCCCACTCCTCCACACACACCCCTCCTCCACACACACACCCCTCCTCCACACACACACACCCCTCCTCCACACACACACACCCCTCCTCCACACACACCCCTCCTCCACACACACACACCCCTCCTCCACACACACACACCCCTCCTCCACACACACACACCCCTCCTCCACACACACACACACACCTCCTCCACACACACACACACACCTCCTCCACACACCCCCACTCCTCCACCCCCCCCACTCCTCCACACACATCCTTACTCCACACACACACCCCTCCTCCACACACACACCCCCCTCCTCCACACACACACGCCCCTCCTCCACACACACACACACACCAACCCACCTCCACACACATCACCCCTCCTCCACACACACGCACACCACCCCTCCTCCACAAACACACACACCCCTCTTCCACACACAAACAGCACCCCTCCTCCACACACACCACCCGTCCTCCACAAACACACACACACCACCCCTCCTCCACACACACAGACCACCCCTCCTCCACACACACACACCACCCCTTCTCCACACACACACACCACCCCTCCTCCACACACACACACCACCCCTCCTCCACACACACACACCACCCCTCCTCCACACACACACACCACCCCTCCTCCACACACATACACCACCCCTCCTCCACACACACACACCACCCCTTCTCCACACACACACACCACCCCTCCTCCACACACAAGCCCCTCCTTCACGAGCACACCCACACCCCTACTCCACACACACCCCTCCTCCACACACACCCCTCCTCCACACAAGCCCCTCCTCCACACACGCCCCTCCTCCACACACGCCCCTCCTCCACACACACACCCCTCCTCCACACACACACACACTCCTCCTCCACACACACACACACTCCTCCTCCACACACACACACACACACTCCTCCTCCACACACACCACCCCTCCTCCACACACACCACCCCTCCTCCACACACACCCACCACCCCTCCTCCACATACACCCACCACCCCTCCTCCACATACACCCACCACCCCTCCTCCACACACACACACCACCCCTCCTCCACACACACACACCATGCCTCCTCCACACACACACACACACATCCCCTCCTCCACACTCACCCCTCCTCCACACGCACCCACCCCTCCTCCACACGCACCACCCCTCCTCCACACGCACCACCCTCCTCCACACGCACCAACCCTCCTCCACACGCACCACCCCTCCTCCACACGCACCACCCCTCCTCC
Source organism: Scyliorhinus torazame (assembly GCF_047496885.1). NCBI lineage: Eukaryota > Metazoa > Chordata > Chondrichthyes > Carcharhiniformes > Scyliorhinidae > Scyliorhinus > Scyliorhinus torazame. The sequence continues at coordinate 97,721,567 of NC_092722.1, forward strand.
ACACGCACCACCCCTCCTCCACACGCACCACCCCTCCTCCACACGCACCACCCCTCCTCCACACGCACCACCCCTCCTCCACACGCACCACCCCTCCTCCACACGCACCACCCCTCCTCCACACGCACCACCCCTCCTCCACACGCACCACCCCTCCTCCACACGCACCACCCCTCCTCCACACACACACACCATCCCTCCTCCACACACACTCACCACCCCTCCTCCACACACACACACCACCCCTCCTCCACACACACACAAACACACACACACACACACACCACCCCCCACCACGCACACCACCCCTCCTCCACAAACCCACACACCCCTCCTCCACAAACACACACACCCCTCCTCCCCACACACACCCCTCCTCCCCACACACACCTCTCCTCCACACACACACCCCTCCTCCACACACACCATCCCTGCTCCACACACACACACCCCTGCTCCCCACACACACCCCTCCTCCCCACACACACCCCTCCTCCACACACACACCCCTCCTCCACACACACACCCCTGCTTCCTACACACACCCCTCCTCCACACACACTACCCCTCCTCCACACACACCACCCCTCCTCCACACACACCACCCCTCCTCCACACACACACAGCCCTGCTCCCCACACCCCCCCCCCTGCTCCCCACACACACCCCTCCTCCACACACCCCCCCCCCCTGCTCCCCACACACACCCCCCTGCTCCCCACACACACCCCTCCTCCACACACACCCCTCCTCCACACACACCCCTCCTCCACACACACACCCCTCCTCCACACACACCCCTCCTCCACACACACACCCCTCCTCCACACACACACCACCCCTTTTCCACACACACACACCCCTCCTCCACACACACACCCCTCCTCCACACACACACCCCTCCTCCACACACACACCCCTCCTCCACACACACCACCCCTCCTCCACACACACCACCCCTCCTCTACACACACCACCCCTCCTCCACACACACCACCCCTCCTCCACACACACCACCCCTCCTCCACACACACCACCCCTCCTCCACACACACCACCCCTCCTCCACACACACACCCCCCTGCTCCCCACACACACCCCCCTGCTCCCCACACACACCCCTCCTCCACACACACCACCCCTCCTCCACACACACACCACCCCTCCTCCCCACACACCACCCCTCCTCCCCACACACCACCCCTCCTCCCCACACACCACCCCTCCTCCACACACACCACCCCTCCTCCACACACACCACCCCTCCTCCACACACACCACCCCTCCTCCACACACACACCCCTGCTCCACACACACACCCCCCTGCTCCCCACACACACCCCCCTGCTCCCCACACACACCCCCCTGCTCCCCACACACACCCCTCCTCCACACACACACCCCTCCTCCCCACACACCACCCCTCCTCCCCACACACCACCCCTCCTCCACACACAAATACCACCCCTCCTCCACCCCCACAAACACACCCCTCCTAGACACACACACACCCCTCCTAGACACACACACACCCCTCCTAGACACACACACCCCCCTCCTCCACACACCCCCCCCCCTCCACACACACCCCCCTCCTCCACACACACCCCCCTCCTCCACACACACCCCCCTCCTCCACACACACCCCCCTCCTCCACACACACCCCCCTCCTCCACACACACCCCCCCTCCACACACACCCCCCTCCTCCACACGCAGCCCCCTCCTCCACACGCAGCCCCCTCCTCCACACGCAGCCCCCTCCTCCACACGCAGCCCCCTCCTCCACACGCAGCCCCCTCCTCCACACGCAGCCCCCTCCTCCACACGCAGCCCCCTCCTCCACACGCAGCCCCCTCCTCCACACGCAGCCCCCTCCTCCACACGCAGCCCCCTCCTCCACACGCAGCCCCCTCCTCCACACGCAGCCCCCTCCTCCACACGCAGCCCCCTCCTCCACACGCAGCCCCCTCCTCCACACGCAGCCCCCTCCTCCACACGCAGCCCCCTCCTCCACACACAGCCCCCTCCTCCACTCACACCCCCCTCCTCCACCCACACACCCCTCCTCCACCCACACACCCCTCCTCCACCCACACCCACCCCCCTCCTCCACACCCACCCCCCTCCTCCACACACACCACCCTCCTCCACACACACACCCCTCCTCCACACACACCACCCCTCCTCCACACACACCCCTCCTCCACACACACCCCTCCTCCACACACACCCCTCCTCCACACACACCACCCCTCCTCCACACACACCACCCCTCCTCCACACACACCACCCCTCCTCCGCACACAAATACCACCCCTCCTCCACATAAAAATACCACCCCTCCTCCACACACACACACACCACCCCTCCTCCACACACATACCCCTCCTCCACACACATCCACACCCCTCCTCCACACCCACACCCCTCCTCCACACACACACCCACACCCCTCCTCCACACACACACCCACACCCCTCCTCCACACACACACCCACACCCCTCCTCCACACACACCCACACCCCTCCTCCACACACACACCCCTCCTCCACACACACACACCCACCCACACCCCTCCTCCACACACACACACCCACACCCCTCCTCCACACACACAGCCAGCTGGTGGTGAATAAATATTGACATCGCAACACTCCCTCACATTCTCACACTGACTTTCTCAGACCCGGTATTTACCTCAACATCTAGAAAGATCTCTCCTTTGAAAAAGGATTGAAAGTTCTTTAATTCTTCATTGATATTTTCTTTGACGACCCCATAAAGAGGAACCCCTAACTCATCGAGCTGGGGTTTCAGAGAGGAGATCTCTGTGGCCTCCTATAGCAGAAAGAAGTAAAGTCAAATCAGCATGTAGTTCTGTCATCTATCTCGGAGGGGATGGCTGGTTAGGCTGGCGTTTGGAGCCATGAATCAGTGATAGGCCATCAGGCTGTTTGTCTTGGTGCTGTGGTGTTTGGTAATTTAAATGTTGTGTAACCATGCTGGGGGGTGGCTACATGTATTAGCGGGGTCCCCTCAATTCACATGAAGCAAAGACCACTTAAAGCTGACCTGAAGAGGAGCCACATTCTGGCTGCAGGAGAAATGGTTACAGTGAAACCTTTGAGCAGAGAGAAGAGTGGAAATAAATCAGCGGAGAGAGAGAGATCTGCAAGTTTCCCCTTTGCAGCTGACAGGAGGATAGATAGCTCCATTCACTCAGTCCCTTGCAAACAGTTTCTATCTGTAAAGACTCACAGTCACGTTTCGAGCTTCACATCGCTTACTGCCAGCTATTCAACCATGGCAGCCACATCAGCTAAACACAATAACACACACACTTCTCTCTCTTGCTAGACAAGGTGTGGTGGTATGTATTAGGGGTAATATGGTACCTGTGAAGCTGAGAGGCTATTGGTTGACAGGTCCCGGGTCCTGGTTGGATCTGCCGACTTCTGGCTCCGCCCTGAAGGCGGAGTATAAGAGCTCGAGTTCTCCCAGCAGCCGCATTCTGTAACTGAGCTGCTGGGGAACAAGTCTTGCTTAATAAAGCCTCGATAGACTTCATCACTTCTCGCCTTGTGTAAGTCATTATGCGCAACACAAGGTGATCTGGAATCAGAGACAGTGACATCTAACCCGCCATGGGGGACAAACATAGCTTTTTGCCCCCAGGTTTTTTGCCCCTGCCACAGAACAGAAAAGGTCCTGCTCAAAGTCACAAATGACATCCTGTGGGTTCTAACAAAGAGAAACTTTACCTCCTCGCCCTTCTCGAGCTGTCTGCAGCCTTTGACATGGTGACCACACCATCCTCCTCCAACACCTCTTCCCTGTCGTCCAGCTGGGTGGAACTGCACTGACCTGATTCCATTATCATCTAGTTAATCATAGCCAGGGAATCATTTTCAATGGCTTCTCTTCCTGTTCCTGCACCATACCCATGGTGTCCCCCAAGGATCGATCTTTGGCCCCTCCTAATTCCCATCTACATGATGCCGCTCAGCAACATCATCCACAAGTACAGTGTTAGTTTTCCCATGTACTCAACACCCAGCTCAACCTCACCACCACCTCTCTCATAGGATCCCTACAGTGAAGTAGGCCATTCACCCCATCGGGTCTGAGGCAACCCTTTGAAAGACCACCCCACCGAGGCCCTATCCCTGCCCTATCGCCAGAACCCCATCCAACGTTTGGACACTAGGGGCAATTTTAGCATGGCCAATCCACCTAACCTGTACAACTTTGGAATGTGGGAGGAAACCAGAGCACCCGGAGGAAACCCATGCAGACACAGGGAGAAAGTGCAAACGCCACATAGACAGTCACCCGAGGACAGAATCGCAACACGGGTCCCTGGTGCCAACCACTGCGCCACCGTGCCCCCTCCCCTCCTCCTCCACTGTTGCTGTATTATCAAACTGCTTATATCCGACATCCAAGACTAGGTGAGCATTAATTTCCTCCGGGGTCACCATTGCTTTTGGTCCCCACCAAAAGCTTACTTCCCAAGCGAGTAACTCTATCCCTCTCCATAGCAACGGACTGAGATTCATTTGTTACGGTTGAACGTCTGACCACATTCTGGTTCTATCACAAAGACCTTTTAGCTCCTTTGTAACACTGCTTGATTCAATCTCTGCCTCAATTCATCTGCTGCTTAGACCTCATCCACACATTTGTTTCCTTGAAACTTGATTGATAAAATGCTCTCCTGACCAGCGCCCCATCCTACAATCTGCATAAAGTTCAACTCATGTAAAACTCTGCTGCACATCCCCTAACTTAAGTCTCGTTCACCCTGTTCACTGACCTACATTGGTTCCTGGTCAAACGACACTTAATTTTTTTATTGTCATCCTCGTTTTCAAATCCCTCTGCTACCTGGCATCTCCCTATCTCTAATCTCCTCCAGCCCTACTACAACTTCTATTTATACAGCACCTTTCATATGGAAAACTATCCCATGGCACAGTAAAGAAACGTATGGCACCGTAGCACAGTGTCTAGCATGGTTGCTTCTCAGCTCCAGGGTCCCAGGTTCGATTCCCGGCTCGGGCCACTGTCTGTGCGGAGTCTGCACGTTCTCCCTGTGTATGCGTGGGTTTCCTCCGGGTGCTCCGGTTTCCTCCCACAAGTCTCGAAAGACGTGTTAGGTAATTTGGACATTCTGAATTCTCCCTCTGTGTACCTGCTTAGGCGCCGGAGTGTGGCCACTGGGGGATTTTCACAGTAACTTCATTGCAGTGTTAATGTAAACCTACTTGTGACAATAAAGATTTACATTTTTTTAAATCGAGGAAATGTATTCCTCAAACAACTTTTGGCCAAAGCAAAACCAATACCTCTCGACACAAGAATCATCCTGGTCTCCTCACTGCCATGATGACTGCTCCATTCCTATTCCACAGTTCTCCTGCCTCAAATGTCCTTTCCTCTAGAAAAACAAAATCAGATTAAATCAATTTAAATTACTGAGCAGTAGGGACTGTACAGGAAGACATTTGGGGAATACAGTAAATATGTACATGTCAACTTAACCCAGGATATTCAGTTTATAACGTTGGTCACTTTGCAACCATGTCTCTGTAACGGCTCTCATGTCATACCCATTTATTTTGGTTTGAACCATGGAAAAGTTACAGCACAGAAGAGGTAATTCAGCCCCTCGTTCCTGCCTCGGCCCAACTAGCTCCCCATTTTATTCCCACATTCTGGCCCCTGATCCATAGCCTGGCAGGTTGCAGCAATTCAGGTACAGACCTAGCTACCTATTAAGTTAGCTGAGGGTTTCAGACTCATAACCAAACCAAGCAGTGCATCCTGATGCTCATCACCCTCTGGGTGAATAGGTTTTTCCTCACATCCCCTCTAATCCTTCTTCTAAGCACGTTAAGTTTGTGCCCCTAGTAACTGACCTCTCCACTAGGGGGAAACAGATCTTTCCCGTCTAACCTGTCTGGACCCCTCATAATTTTCTACACTTCAATTAGGTCACCCCTTAACCTTTTCTGCTCGAAGGAAAACAACCTGAGTTTTACGAAAACACAGGAAGTCCACATCAAGTTGTAACAAATGAAACAAAGGTCTATTTACAAGGATTAAGGTGTTAGAACCAATTGCTGGGGGGCATAGACTTAAGATGTGAGGGGCAAAGTTTAGAGGAGATGTGCGAAGTGAAGTTTTTTTTTTAATACAGAGTATTGGGTGCCAGATGAGGTGGTGGAAGCAGATACGATAGTGACGTTTAAGGGGTGTCTTGATGGGAATAGAGGGATACGGACCCCAGAAGTGTAGAAGATTTTAGTTTAGTCGGGCAGCATGGTTGGCGCAGGTTTGATGGGCTGAAGAGCCTGTTCCTGTGCTGTACTTTTCTTTGTTCTTTCTGCACTGCTCCCAGTAGTACCCCGGGTCTGAGCAGGACGACCTTATATATAATGTTAATTGAGTTTTCCCCTCCCCCTTGGCAGGCAAGCCCGTATTCCACAAGGGACACAGGAAATGCAATTGTTCCCACTATGCAAGTCCCGTGAGGGGGCAGGTTATGACACTGAACCTATTCAATCTTACCCCATAGCTGCAATTTTCAAGCCCAGGAGACATTCTTGTAAATCTCCTCTGCACCCTCTTCAGAACAATTATGTCCTTCTGTAATGTGGTGACCAGAACTCCAGCCGTTGCCAAACCAGCGTTTTATACAGTTCCCGCATTACATTCCTGCTTTGTATTCTATACCTCGCCCATAAAGGACAATCCACGTGGCCCTGGTGATTTATCTACCTTCAAGCATGCCAGTCCCTCCAATACATCCTCTCTCACTATGTTCATTATATCTAATATTTATCACCCCTCCTTTGCATCAAGAATCCTGCCCACATCTTTTGCATCCATGCAAATGTTACCTTGTACATCCTGATAGACCCACCCTTGATTCAGTTATCCGCTTGCTCTTTGGATTTTCTTTGTTTGTACCTACCAATATATTTTCATATCTTCACTTTCCTAATTTCTTTTTTTACTTCATCCCTGCATTTGCTATTCACCTCTCGGCTTTCTGCAATATTAAGATTTTGTGACTGTCAGTTTTCTTTTCCTGCTTGATTTTACTCTTTATGCTTCTGGATAAGCAGGGGGCTCTGGGTTAGACAGTCCCACCCTTTTCCATTGTGGAGATTTATCCACATTGTGCCTGTAGAGTCTCACTTTTGAAAGCCTCCCACTGATTTTTCACCGAGTTTCCTCTTCCAGTAGCTGTATCCAGTCGATTCTCAGCAGTTCACTTCTCAGCTTTGTACTGGGCGACACGGAAGCACAGTGGTTAGCACTGTTGCTTCACAGCGCCAGGGTCCCAGGTTCGATTACCGGCTTGGTTCACTGTCTGTGCAGATGTGGGAGGAAACCGGAGCAAACCCACGCAGACACAGGGAGAACGTGCAGACTCCACACAGACAGTGACCCAGCGAGGAATCGAACCTGGGACCCTGGTGCTGTGAAGCAACTGTGCTAACCACTCTGCTACTGTGCTGCCTTGGATGAAAAAATTCCCTTGAATACAGTTCAAGAACGTTGCACTTTCTGTGCCCTTCATACTATACATATCTCAATTGACAGTCATGTAGTTAAGTCCCCAACAATTACTGCCCGATTGTTTTTGCACTCAGACATTTGCCATCATATTTGAACTTCTAATTGTCTTCCACTATTTGGAGGTGTATCGTTCACACCTAACAGTGTGGACACTATTTGAGGGTCCATAGTACACACCTAGCAGTGCGGACATCATTTGGGGGTCTGTAGTACACACATAGAACAGTACAGCACAGTACAGGCCCTTCGGCCCACGATGTTGTGCCAACCACTTCTCCCTTCCTCCAATCACCTTAAAATTATGTCCCCTCGTGACAGCAATTTCCACCCTGGGGAAAAGTCTCTGGTATCCACTCTACCCATGCCTCTCATCACCTTGTACACCTCTATCAAGTGACCTCTCTCCAGTGAGAAAAGCCCAAGCTCCCTCAACCTTTCTTCATAAGACATGCCCTCCAGTCCAGGCAGCATCCTGGTAAATCTCCTCTGAACCCTCTCCAAAGCATCCACATCCTTCCTATAATGAGGCGACCACGCTGGACACAATATTCCAAGTGAGGTCTAACTAGAGTTTTATAAAGCTGCAGCAAAACCTCACGGCTCTTAAACTCAATCCCCCTGTTAATGAAAGCCAACACACCATACGCCTTCTTAACAACCCTATCAACCTGAGAAATATAGTTTGATTAAAGATAGTCAGCATGGCTTTGTGAGGGGGCAGGTCGTGCCTGACAAGCCTCGTTGAGTTCTTTGAGGATGTGACGAGACACATTGATGGACATCGGGCAGTGGATGTGGTGTATGTGGATTTCAATAAGGCATTTGATAAGGTTCCTCATGGTAGGCTCTTCAGAAAGTCAGGGGGCATGGGATACAGGGAAATTTGTCTGTCTGGATACGGAATTGGCTGGCTGAAAGAAGACGGCGAGTGGTAGTGGATGGAAAGTATTCCGTCTGGACGTCGGTGACCAGTGGTGTCCCGCAGGGATCTGTTCTGGGTCCTCTGCTCTTTGTGGTTTTTATAAATGACTTGGATGAGGCAGTGGAAGGGTGGGTCAATAAGTTTTTTTTTAAATTGGGTTTTTGAACAGGGGGTGGCAACTTTGAGGGATCCCTCTTTTCCTCCACAATTCCAAGAATCCTGCCTTTAACCCTGTATTCAGCATTCAAATTCGACCTTCCAAACGGAATCACCACATTTATCAAGGTTGAACTCCATCTGGCACTTCTCAGCCCAGCTCTGCATCCTGTCAATATCCTGTTGTAACCTGCAACAGCCCTTGACACCATCTACAACTTCCCCAACCTTAGTGCCTAACCTGCACATCTTTGGACTGTGGGAGTAAACCAGAGCACCCGGAGGAAACTCACGCAGATGCGGGGAGACCGTGCAGACTCCGCACAGACAGTGACACAAGCCAGGAATCGAACCTGGGACCCTGGAGCTGTGAAGCAGCCGTGCTAACCACTATGTTACCGTGCTGCCCATTTTACCTCGTATGAACCATTGTAGTTATCAAAAGAGAACAAAGAAAAGTACAGCACAGGAACAGGCCCTTCGGCCCTCCAAGCCCATGCCGACCATGCTGCCCGACTAAACTACAATCTTCTACACTTCCTGGGTCCGTATCCCTCTATTCCCATCCTATTCATGTATTTATCAAGATGCCCCTTAAATGTCACTATCGTCCCTGCTTCCACCACCTCCTCCGGTAGCGAGTTCCAGGCACCCACTACCCTCTGTGTAAAAAAACTTGCCTCGCACATCTACTCTAAACCTTGCCCCTCGCACCTTTAACCTATGCCCCCTAGTAATTGACCCCTCTACCCTGGGAAAAAGCCTCTGACTATCCACTCTGTCTGTGCCCCTCATAATTTTGTAGACCTCTATCAGGTCGCCCCTCAACCTCCGTCGTTCCAGTGAGAACAAACCGGGTTTATTCAACCGCTCCTCATAGCTAATGCCCTCCATAACCAGGCAACATCCTGGTAAATCTCTTCTGCACCCTCTCTTTTTTTTTTAAATATATTTTTCAAACAAACATTTTTTTGTTTTTACAACTCAACAAGAGATTATACATTAACTGGTAAATAACATTATTTAAATAATATAGTGAACTAACAACAAAAACTAAAAAGAAAAACACATAGCAAAAACACAGAATAGTGCTCCCCCCCTCCCCCCTGGGTTGCTGCTGCTGTCATTTCTATCTTTTCTTTTCCTTAACGTTCCGCGAGATAGTCAAGGAACGGTTGCCACCGCCTGGAGAACCCCTGAGCCGATCCTCTCAATGCAAATTTTATTCGTTCCAATCTTATGAACCCTGCCATGTCGTTTATCCAGGCCTCCACGCCCGGGGGTTTCGCTTCCTTCCACATGAGTAGAATCCTACGCCGGGCTACTGAGGACGCAAAGGCCAAAATATCGGCCTCTTTCGCCTCCTGCACTCCCGGCTCTTCTGCAACCCCAAATATAGCTAACCCCCAGCCTGGCTTGACCCGGATCTTCACCACCTTTGAGATTACCCTTGCCACGCACCCCCCAGAACTCATGCAGTGCCGGACATGACCAGAACGTGTGTGTGTGGTTCGCCGAGCTTCCCGAGCACCTCCCACAACTGTCCTCCACCCCGAAAAACCTGCTCAGTCTTTCTCCCGTCATATGTGCTCTATGTAGGACCTTAAATTGAATCAGGCTAAGCCTGGCACACGAGGACGAGGAATTTACCCTACCCAGGGCATCTGCCCATAGCCCCTCCTCGATCTCTTCCCCCAGCTCTTCTTCCCATTTTCCCTTCAGTTCCTCTATCATCGCCTCCCCCTCGTCCCTCATCTCCCGGTATATTTCGGACACTTTGCCCTCTCCAACCCATGCCCCCGAAATCACTCTATCTTGGATCCCCTGCGTCGGGAGCTGTGGAAATTCCCTCACCTGTTGCCTCGCAAATGCCCTCATTTGCATATACCGGAAGGCGTTCCCCGGGGGCAACTTATATTTTTCTTCTAGCGCTCCCAGACTTGCAAACGTCCCGTCTATAAACAGGTCTCTCAGCTTCCTAATTCCTGCTCGTTGCCAACACTGGAACCCCCCATCCATCCTCCCTGGGACAAACCTGTGGTTATTCCTTATCGGGGACCACACCGAGGCACCCGTCACTCCCCTGTGTCGCCTCCACTGCCCCCAGATCATCAAGGTTGCCACCACCACTGGGTTTGTGGTATACCTTTTCGGGGAGAACGGTAGCGGCACCGTCACCAGCGCTTTTAGGCTCGTTCCCTTACAGGACGCCATCTCCAACTTCTTCCACGCTGCTCCCTCTTCCTCCCTCATCCACTTACAGACCATCGACACATTGGCGGCCCAATAGTAGTCGCTCAAACTCGGCAGCGCCAGTCCCCCTCTGTCCCTACTGCGCTGCAGGAACCCCCTCTTAACTCTCGGGGTCTTTCCTGCCCACACAAAGCTCGTAATGCTCCTGTCTATTTTTTTAAAAAAGGCCTTTGTGATCAGAATGGGGAGGCACTGAAACACGAAAAGAAACCTCGGGAGAACCACCATTTTAACTGCCTGCACTCTGCCCGCCAGCGACAGCGGCACCATATCCCACCTCTTAAAGTCCTTCTCCATCTGCTCCACCAGTCGCGTCAGGTTAAGTCTATGCAGGGTTCCCCAGTTCCTGGCCACCTGGATCCCCAGGTATCGGAAGTTCCTTTCCACTCTCCTCAGCGGCAGAGCATCTATCCCCCTTCCATGTTCCCCGGGGTGCATTACAAAAAGCTCGCTCTTCCCCATATTTAGTTTGTATCCCGAGAACTCTCCAAACTCCCTAAGTATCTGCATTACTTCTGGCATCCCCTATACCGGGTCCGCAACGTATAGCAGTAGATCATCTGCGTAGAGCGACTCTCGGTGCTCCTCTCCCCCTCTAAGCACCCCCCTCCATTTCTTAGAATCCCTCAGCGCTATGGCCAGTGGTTCAATTGCCAACGCGAACAGTAACGGGGACAGTGGACACCCTTGTCTTGTACCCCTATGTAGCCGAAAATACCTCGATCTTTGCCGGTTTGTGACTACACTTGGCACCGGGGCCCCATATAAGAGTCTGACCCATCTAATAAACCCCTCACCGAACCCAAACCTCCTCAGCACCTCCCACAGGTAGTCCCACTCCACCCTATCGAATGCCTTCTCTGCATCCATCGCCGCCACTATCTCTGCCTCTCCCTCCGGTGGGGGCGTCATCATCACCCCCAGCAACCTTCGTACATTAACATTCAGTTGTCTCCCCTTTACAAACCCTGTCTGATCGTCATGCACCACCCCTGGGACGCAATCCTCTATCCTTGTCGCCATCACTTTTGTCAGCAGTTTGGCATCTACATTTAGGAGTGAGATAGGCCTGTATTACCCGCATTGCAGCGGGTCTTTTATCTCGTTTCAGGATGAGCGATATCGTCACCTCCGACATTGTCGGGGGTAGCATCCCCCTTTCCTTAGCCTCATCAAAGGTTCTCGCCAAGAGCGGGGCCAACAGATCCATATACTTCCTGTAGAATTCCACTGGAAACCCGTCTGGTCCCGGGGCCTTCCCTGCCTGCATGTTCCCCAGTCCTTTAATCACCTCATCCACCCCGATTGGCGCCCCCAGACCTGCCACCTCCTGCCCCTTCACCTTCGGGAACCTTAGCTGGTCAAGAAAGTGTAACATTCCTTCTTTTCCCCCGGGGGTTGGGACTTATATAGCCTCTCATAATAGGTCTTGAACACCTCGTTAACTTTCCCTGCTCTCTGCTCCATATTTCCCGTTACGTCCCTAACTCCCCCGATCTCTCTCGCCGCCATCCTCTTCCGAAGTTGGTGGGCCAACTGCCGGATCGCCTTTTCCCCATACTCGTATCGCATCCCCTGTGCCTTCCTCCACATGCCTTTCCCGTGGTCAGCAGGTCAAACTCCGTCTGTAGTCGTCGTCTTTCTCTGTATAGCCCTTCGTCTGGGGCCTCCGCATATTTGTTATCCACCCTCAAAATTTCCCCCACTAATCTCTCTCTTTCTTTGCCCTCTTGTTTCCCCTTGTGGGCCCTGATGGAGATCAGCTCTCCTCTAACCACCGCCTTCAGCGCTTCCCATACTACCCCTACCTGAAACTCCCAACGTCATTGACCTCCAGGTATCGCTCAATACACCCCCTCACCCTTCCGCAGACCCCGTCGTCCGCCAGTAGTCCCATATCTAGTTGCCAGAGTGGGCGCTGCTCCCTTTCCTCTCCTAGCTCCACATCCACCCAATGCAGGGCGTGGTCTGAAACGGCTATGGCCGAGTACTCCGTTCCTGCCACTTTCGGGATCAGTGCCCTTCCCAAAACGAAAAAGTCTATCCGGGAGTATACCTTATGGACGTGGGAGAAGAAAGAGAACTCTTTAGCCATTGGCCTGGCGAATCTCCACGGATCCACTCCCCCATTTGTTCCATAAATCCCTTAAGCACTTTGGCCGCTGCCGGCCTTCTCCCGGTCCTGGATCTGGACCGGTCTAGCCCTGGATCCAGCATTGTGTTAAAATAACCCCCCCCCCCCATTACCAAACTTCCCACCTCCAGGTCCGGGATACGTCCCAGCATTCGCTTCATGAATCCCGCGTCATCCCAGTTCGGGGCATATACATTCACCAGCACAACTGCCTCTCCCTGCAGTCTGCCACTCGCCATCGCATATCTGCCCCCGCTGTCCACCACTATATTCTTAGCCTCGAATGATACACGTTTCCCCACTAATATTGCCACCCCTCTGTTTTTTGCGTCCAACCCAGAGTGGAATACCTGTCCCACCCATCCTTTCCTTAGTCTAAACTGATCCGCCACCTTCAGGTGCGTCTCCTGGAGCATGACTACATCCGCCTTCAGTCTCTTTAAGTGCGCAAACACCCGTGCCGTCTTAATCGGCCCGTTTAAGCCTCTCACATTCCACGTGATCAGCCGGATTGGGGGGCCATTCAACCCCCCCCCCCCCTTCGTCGTCTAGCCATCCCCTTTTTTAGGCCATCTCCTCATCCAGGTCCCGCGCACCCGTCTGTCCCCCAGGCAGCGCCTTCCCGCCCCGATCACCTCATCTCTTACCAGCTCCCCCTTGCACTCAGCAGCAGTAACCCAGTTAATCCCCCCCCCCCCCCCCCCCCCCCCGCTAGATCCCCCTCTAGCTAGGTTACTCCCCCCATATTGCTTCCGGAAGTCAGCTAACTCTGGCTGACCTCGGCTTCCCCCGTTCACTCTTTGACCTCCCTGCGTGTGGGGCTCCCTTCCTGCGTCCGTTTTCCCGCTATAATTTAATTTCCATAGCGCGGGAAAATACCCGCGCTTTCCTCTCGGCCCCGCCCCCTATGGCGCAGTTCCCTCCTTCCCCTTCCCTGTCCCTTTTTCCACCGGCGCCGACATTTCTTCGTATGTGTCCCCATCGGGGGGAGAGAAATTCCCCGTCCAACATTGCTGTACAATAGCCCTCCCCTTTCCCCACTTTACATTCCTGTACCACCACCTCGCTGCTTCTCTCCAAACATCAAACTCTCAAATCTAGTCCAGTTTCTCTTCTTGGATGAATGTCCATGCCTCATCCGCCGTCTCAAAGTAGTGGTGCTTGCCCTGATGCGTGACCCACAATCGCGCCGGCTGCAGCATCCCAAATTTTATTTTCTTCCTATGGAGCACCGCCTTGGCCCGGTTGAAACTCGCCCTCCTTCTCGCCACCTCCGCACTCCAGCCCTGATACACACGTATCACCGCATTCTCCCATTTGCTACTCCGTGCCTTCTTGGCCCAGCTCAGGACCATCTCTCTGTCCGTGTAGCGATGGAACTTCACCACTATTGCTCTTGGTGTTTCACCTGCCTTTGGTCTTCTCACGAGGACCCGGTACGCTCCCTCCACTTCCAGGGGGCCCGTTGAGGCCTCAGCTCCCATTAGCGTATGGAGCATCGTGCTCACATAAGCCCCAACATCAGCTCCCTCTGCTCCTTCGGGGAGACCTAGAATCCGTAGGTTTTTCCTCCTCGAGCTTTTCTCCAGGGCTTCCAGCCTTTCTATGCACCTCTTGTGTAGTGCCTCGTGTGTCTCCGTTTTTACCACCAGGCCCTGTATCTCATCTTCATTCTCGGCTGCCTTTGCCTTCACTCCACGGAGCTCCATCGCCTGGACCTTTTGTGTTTCCTTCAGTCCCTCGATTGCCAGAAGCATCGGCGCCAGCACCTCTTTCTTGAGCTCCTCCACACATCGTCGGAGAAACTCCTGCTGGTCCGGGCCCCATGTCGTCTGGGCTCCATCCGCCGCCATCTTGCTTCTCCCTTCTCTTCTCTGCCGCTGCTCTAAAGGATCCTTCGCAATCTGGCCACTACCGCCGCTCCTTTCCATACACACCTGGGGGGGGGGGGACTCCTTCCTTCGTCACCCCACACTGGGTTAGGTCGAAACAAAATTCAGTTGGGGCTCCCGATAAGAGCCCAAACGTCCGTTAGAACGGGAGCTGCCGAAACGTGCGGCTTAGCAGTGCATCACCGCAACCGGAGCCCCTTCTGCACCCTCTCTAAAGCCTCCACATCCTTCTGGTAATGTGGCGACCAGAATTGAACACTATACTCCAAGTGTGGCCTAACTAAGGTTCTATACAGCTGCAACATGACTTGCCAATTCTTATACTCAATGCCCTGGCCAATGAAGGCAAGCATGCCGTATGCCTTCTTGACTACCTTCTCCACCTGTGTTGCCCCTTTCAGTGACCTGTGGACCTGTACTCCTAGATCTCTCTGACTTTCAATACTCTTGAGGGTTCTACCATTCACTGTATATTCCCTACCTGCATTAGACCTTCCAAAATGCATTACCTCACATTTGTCCGGATTAAACTCCATCTGCCATCTCTCCGCCCAAGTCTCCAAACAATCTAAATCCTGCTGTATCCTCTGACAGTCCTCATCGCTATCCGCAATTCCACCAACCTTTGTGTCGTCTGCAAACTTACTAATCAGACCAGTTACATTTTCCTCCAAATCATTTATATATACTACAAAGAGCAAAGGTCCCAGCACTGATCCCTGTGGAACGCCACTGGTCACAGCCCCCCAATTAGAAAAGCATCCTTCCATTGCTACTCTCTGCCTTCTATGACCTAGCCAGTTCTGTATCCACCTTGCCAGCTCACCCCTGATCCCGTGTGACTTCACCTTTTGTACTAGTCTGCCATGAGGGACCTTGTCAAAGGCCTTACTGAAGTCCATATAGACAACTTCCACTGCCCTACCTGCATCAATCATCTTAGTGACCTCCTCGAAAAACTCTATCAAGTTAGTGAGACACGACCTCCCCTTCACAAAACCATGCTGCCTCTCACTAATACGTCCATTTGCTTCCAAATGGGAGTAGATCCTGTCTCGAAGAATTCTCTCCAGTAATTTCCCTACCACTGAAGTAAGGCTCACCGGCCTGTAGTTCCCTGGATTATCCTTGCTACCCTTCTTAAACAGAGGAACAACATTGGCTATTCTCCAGTCCTCCGGGACATCACCTGAAGACAGTGAGGATCCAAAGATTTTTGTCAAGGCCTCAGCAATTTCCTCTCTAGCCTTCTTCAGTATCCTGGGGTAGATCCCATCAGGCCCTGGGGACTTATCTACCTTAATATTTTTCAAGACGCCCAATACCGCGTCTTTTTAGATGTCAATATGACCCAGGCTATCTAAACACCCTTCTCCAGACTGAACATCTACCAATTGGCCATGATAAATTGCCCTTAGTGTCCAAAATTGCCCTTAGTGTTGGGTGGGGTTACTGGGTTATGGGGATAGGGTGGAGGTGTTGACCTTGGGGAGGGTGCTCTTTCCAAGGGCCGGTGCAGACTCGATGGACCGAATGGCCTCCTTCTTCACTGTAAATTCTATGATAATTCCTTCTCTTTGGTGAATACTGATGCAAAGTATTCATTTGGTACCTCGCCCATTTTCTCTGGCTCCACACATAGATTCCCTTGCCTATCCTTCAGTGGGCCAACCCTTTCCCTGGCTACCCTCTTGCTTTTTATGTTCGTGTAAAAAGGCTTGGGATTTTCCTTAACCCTATTTGCCAATGACTTTTCGTGACCCCCTTCTAGCCCTCCTGACTCCTTGCTTAAGTTCCTTCCTACTTTCCTTATATTCCACACAGGCTTCGTCTTCCCAGCCTTTTAGCCCTGACAAATGCCTCCTTTTTCTTTTTGACAAGGCCTACAATATCTCTCGTTATCCAAGGTTCCCGAAAATTGCCGTATTTATCCTTCTTCCTCACAGGAACATGCTTGGGTTGTTTTCACTGGAGCAGAGAAGACGGCGGAGCGACCTGATTGAGGTGTACAAGATTACGAGAGGCGTGGATAGACTTGTGAGGGAGCAGCTGTCTCCCTGAGAGGGGCTGCTTTAGCACAGTGGCTAAATAGCTGGTTTGTAATGCAGAACAATGCCAGCAGCGCGAGTTCAATTCCCATACCGGCCTCTCTGAACAGGCGCCCGGATGTGGCGACTAGGGGCTTTTCACAGTAACTTCATTGAAGTCTCCTTGTGACAATAAGGGATTATTATTATTATAGTTGAAGGCTCAGTTACAAGAGGACACAAGTTCAAGGTGAGGGGCGGGAGATTGGAGGAAAAACTTTTGTAGCCAGAGGGTGGTGACGGTCCGGAATGCATTGCCTGGGAGGGTGGTAGAGGTGGGTTGCCTCACATCCTGTAAAAGGTACCTGGACAAGCACTCAGCACGTCATAACATTGAAGGCTAAGGGTCCAAGTGCTGGCAAATGGGATTAGGTAAGCAGGTCAGGTGTTTTTCATGCTCAGTGCAGACTCAATGGGCCAAAGGGCCTCTTCTGCACTGTTATTATTCTGTGATTTTTACAAACAATACCATGGGACTTTTCACAGCGGTTAGCACAGCTGCCTCACAGCACCAGGGACCCGGGTTCAACTCCAGCCTTGGGTGACTGTCTGTGTAGAGTTTGCATGTTCCCTCTGTGTGTGCTTGGGTTTTCTCCGGGTGCTCAGGTTTACTCCCACAGTCCAAAGATGTGCAGGTTAGGTGGGGTTATGGGGGGATACGAAGATAAAGTGGGAGAGCGTGCCGAGGTAGGGTGCTCTGTCAGAGGGTCGGTGCAAACTCGATGGGTCGAATGGCCTCCTTCTACACTGTAGGAATTCTAATTCTTATCCACCTAGGGCCTAGATTTAACATCGCATTCAAAAGGCACAACAGCACTCCCTCTGTACTGCACTGGAGTGTAAGCCTGTGCTTTGTCTCTAGGAGAGGGAGCAAAGGGGGTTAAAATCCACAACCTTTAACTTAGACGTCACCGTGCGACTAAATAGTTTGTGGCTGACACACTGATTTAGATCCATAAACAGTGAAAACACTGTCCTTGTAAATTGAATATTAAACTTGCCTTGGTTCAAGGTTCTCAGCTGGGCGCCTGATAGATATGTTATTGATGGAGTGTCTGCCTCAGGCTGCAGCAGATCAGTGTTTACCAGTAACACACTGGTGATAGCAGCTCCCAGGGCACCAAGGCCTATTGTCCAGAAAGCCATGTGGGAATTGTCAGTCACAACCATACCTAGAAAACAAGGGTTGATGAGCAAACACCAGCAGGCTGAGAAGCGGCGTTGAATCTGCAGTCGGCAGGGTTTTTATACAACTGGGGGGGGAGAACTCCTTGTACAGGGGAAACCCCACCCCTTAAAGGGGAAGGCTTATCTTCCTTAAAGGGGAAGTTCAAATTCTGGGAAGTCATGGGAAATCAGATAGTCCTGATGCTCGGGCCTCCATTGGGGTTATAACACACAATAAAATCATGCAAGCAATTTATATACAACAGAATTCTTAGAGAGCTAATACTCCCCTCAGATATCAGCTGTAGTTCACTTAACCACACAATCATCTCTGCCCCCTGCCTCCCAATCTCTTATCGTCTGCTCCCCACAATCTGCCTCTGTCCTTCTGCTTATATCTCTGCCTAACGTTGTCCTCTCCCTGTCTCCTACTGTTCTCCTCTGGTCTATCTCTGTCCACCCTTGCGTCTGTCTCCCAGTTTCTGTCCCCCTGTCTCCCACTTTCTGTCTCCCACAGTTTGTGTCCCTCTGTTTGTGTCCCTCTGCCTCCCCCTGTTTGTGTCCCTCTGTCTCCCACAGTTTGTGTCCCTCTGTTTGTGTCCCTCTGCCTCCCCCTGTTTGTGTCCCTCTGTCTCCCACAGTTTGTGTCCCTCTGTCTCCCCCTGTTTGTGTCCCTCTGTCTCCCCCTGTTTCTGTCCCTCTGTCTCCCACAGTTTGTGTCCCTCTGTTTGTGTCCCTCTGCCTCCCCCTGTTTGTGTCCCTCTGTCTCCCCCTGTTTCTGTCCCTCTGTCTCCCACAGTTTGTGTCCCTCTGTTTGTGTCCCTCTGCCTCCCCCTGTTTGTGTCCCTCTGTCTCCCGCTGTTTGCTTCACCCTCTCTCTCTGCCTCCCTTTTTCTGAGATTCTTTCTTTCTCCTTCTCGCTTTCTGAGCCTGGGCCTGTCCGTCTCTCTCTCTCTCTCTCTACCTACCACAATATACTCACGGTGCTCCCTGCCACTCGAGCACAGCCAGATAAACGAAACCTTGATTACGAGTGGCTTTATGTTCAGTTTCACATTCCAGTCGCCTAGTGACTGGGCCACAGGTCAGGACTTGGCATCCAATCAGGGCAGTCGAGATAGGGATAAAGCCAGTTAGACACAGATCAGAGACCGCCCAGCAGAATAACTCTGCGTAGTAACACCAAGGCTTTAAAAATAATCCAGGGTGATTGAAATGTGAGACATGAAAACAGCCCAAACAGTGCCAGGCTGGGACTCAGTTGGCTTGTTCAACAAACTGTTCTTTCTGATCTATTTGTCAATCCTTCATGAGTACCAGACTCGATTCACATTCCCAGCAATACTCTAGGCACTATGTGCCGAGTTCAAGCATCCATTTGACACAATATTTAACAACAGAGTATGTCATAGTCCCTGGGTCACTGTTCCTGACTAACAGAGAATGCTGGCTCTGGGGTCACTCTCTCTGAGGTCACGGAGTGTGACTTAACCCCAGGGTTACTGTCTCTTTGGCACAGGGAATGTCCAGGCCCCAGAATCGCTGTCTTTAGGTCGCAGAGAATGCCCAGCCCCATTGAGGTACCCTCAATAATGATGCTTAGAGATTAAACTGTAAAGAAGGCTTTATTAGACTAATAACTATGCTAGAGCTAGAGACGAGAGCTGACTGCTACACAGACCATGAGGCAGCCCTTTATGTATGGCTCCCAGATGGGCGGAGCCAGAGGCAGAGTCCCCAGGGTTCCAAGCCCGGTCTTAAAGGGGACATCACCTTACATGTTAAGGCAGTAACCGTTCATCACATTCACCCACTGTTTAAAAAGGAGTCCGGCGGGGGTGAAGTGCCATCATAGGTCCATCCGTCTCGGTGGCTGGATTGTCCTCCTTGACCTCCTCAATTCGGGTGGTGGTGCGGCGGGCACGGACGTCCCAGTTGAGGGCACATCCGGGAGCACGGCGGTCGGAGCTTCGGTCCGGGCCGGGGCAGAGGAACTAGGCAGGGCCGGGGGTAGCGGCGCCGGCGGGGTGTGTTGTAGGGGGCGACGGGTCCTGCAGGGGAGCGGCGCGGGAAGGGGCGTCTGTGGTGGAGGATCCAGCGGGTGCCAGATCCCGGAGGGAAACCGTATCTTGCCTGCCGTCGGAGTACTCCACGTAGGCGTAACTGGGGTTCGCGTGGAGCAGTCGGACCTTTTCAACTAGGTGGTCCGTTTTATGGCTCCTCGCGTGCCTCCGGAGAAGAACGGGTCCCGGAGCCGTCAGCCAAGGTGGAAGCGAGACCCCGGAGGTAGACTTCCTGGGGAAGAGAAACAATCGGTCGTGAGGGGTCTCATTCGTGGCCGTGCAGAGGAGTGACCTAATGGAGTGTAGGGCATCGGGTAGGACCTCCTGCCAGCGGGTGGTTAGGAGATTTCTCGACCGCAGGGCCAGAAGGACAGCCTTCCACACGGTCGCGTTCTCCCTCTCCACCTGCCCGTTTCCCCGTGGGTTATAACTGGTCGTTCTGCTCGAGGCGATGCCTTTGCTGAGCAGATACTGACGCAGTTCATCGCTCATGAACGATGTACCCCGGTCGCTGTGGATATAAGCAGGGAAACCGAACAGGGTGAAGATGCTGTGCAGTGCCTTAATCACCGTGGCTGAGGTCATGTCGGTGCAGGGAATGGCGAATGGGAAACGGGAGAACCCATCGATCACGGTGAGGAAATAGACAGAACGGTTGGTGGACGGGAGGGGCCCCTTGAAGTCCACGCTCAGTCGCTCAAAGGCGCCCGAGGCCTTCACGAGCCAAACCTTGTCTGCCGATAGAAGTGCGGTTTGCACTCCGCACAGACTTGGCAGGCCCTGACCATGGCCTTGACCTCCTTGGTTGAGTAAGGTAGGTTGCGGGACTTGATGAAATGGACGAGCCGGGTAACCCCCGGGTGGCAGAGGTCATTGTGGATGGCTTGCAGGCGGTCCTCCTGCGCGTTGGCGCATGTGCCGTGGGACAGGGCATCTGGGGGCTCGTTGAGCTCCCCTGGACGATACTTGATATCGTACGAGTAGGTGGAGAGTTCGATCCTCCACCTCAAAATTTTATCGTTTTTTATTTTGCCCCGTTGCGTGTTATCGAACATATAGGCGACCGACCATTGGTCGGTGACGAGGGTAAACCCCCTACCGGCTAGGTAGTGCCTCCAGCACCGCACAGCCTCCACAATGGCTTGTGCCTCCTTTTCGACTGCAGAGTGTCGAACCTCGGAGGCGGTGAGGGTTCGGGAGAAGAACGCTACTGGTCTGCCTCCTTGATTGAAGGTAGCAGCCAGGGCAATGCCTGATGCATCGCTCTCTACCTGGAAAGGGATGGTTTCGTCCACCGCGTGCATGGCGGCCTTGATGATGTCGGCCTTGAGCCTGAGCCGAGAGGGGAAAAGTGGTGGTCTTTAGGAGTGGACGGGCTTTGTCCGCATACTTGGGGACCCACTGGGCGTAATAGGAGAAAAGCCACAAGCACCGTTTGAGGGCCTTGAGGCTGCGGGGGAGAGGGAGTTCCTTAAGGGGGCGCATGCGGTCGGGGTCGGGACCTAGGACCCCGTCTTCCACGACATATCCGAGGATGGCCAGCCGGGTGGTGTGGAAAACGCATTTGCCCTCATTATAGGTCAGGTTAAGGGCTCGGGCGGTCTGGAGGAACTTTTTGAGGTTAGCGTCATGGTCCTGCTGATCATGGCCGCAGATGATGACATTGTCCAAGTACGGGTATGTAGCCCGCAAACCGTACTGGTCCACCATTTGGTCCATCGCCCTTTGAAAGGCGGAGACCCCATTTGTGACACCAAAGGGGACCCTGAGGAAGTGGAAGAGCCAGCCGGCTGCTTCGAAGGCAGTATAGGGGCGGTCTTTTGGTCGGATGGGGAACATAGAAAATACAGCACAGAACAGGCCCTTCGGCCCACGATGTTGTGCCGAACCTTTGTCCTAGATTAATCATAGATTATCATTGAATTTACAGTGCAGAAGGTGGCCATTCGGCCCTTTGAGTCTGCACCGGCTCCTGGAAAGAGCACCCTACCCAAACTCAACACCTCCACCCAACACCAAGGGCAATTTGGACATTAAGGGCAATTTATCATTGGCCAATTCACCTAACCCGCACATCTTTGGACTGTGGGAGGAAACCGGAGCACCCGGAGGAAACCCACGCAGACACGGGGAGGACGTGCAGACTCCGCACAGACAGTGACCCAAGCCGGAATCGAACCTGGGACCCTGGAGCTGTGAAGCAATTGTGCTATCCACAATGCTACCGTGCTGCCCTTAAGAACAAATAAATCTACACTATATCATTTTACCGTAATCCATGTACCTATCCAATAGCTGCTTGAAGGTCCCTAATGTTTCCGACTCAACTACTTCCACAGGCAGTGCATTCCATACCCCCAGTACTCTCTGGGTAAAGAACCTACCTCTGATATCCCTCCTATATCTTCCACCTTTCACCTTAAATTTATGTCCCCCTGTAATGGTTTGTTCCACCCGGGGAAAAAGTCTCTGACTGTCTACTCTATCTATTCCCCTGATCATCTTATAAACCTCTATCAAGTCGCCCCTCATCCTTCTCCGTTCTAATGAGAAAAGGCCTAGCACCCTCAACCTTTCCTCGTAAGACCTACTCTCCATTCCAGGCAACATCCTGGTAAATCTTCTTTGCACCTTTTCCAAAGCTTCCACATCCTTCCTAAAATGAGGCGACCAGAACTGTACACAGTACTCCAAATGTGGCCTTACCAAAGTTTTGTACAGATGCATCATCACCGCACGGCTCTTAAATTCAATCCCTCTGTTAATGAACGCGAGCACACCATAGGCCTTCATCACAGCTCTATCCACTTGAGTGGCAACTTTCAAAGATGTATGAACATAGACCCCAAGATCTCTCTGCTCCTCCACATTGCCAAGAACTCTACCGTTAACCCTGTATTCCGCATTCATATTTGTCCTTCCAAAATGGACAACCTCACACTTTTCAGGGTTAAACTCCATCTGCCACTTCTCAGCCCAGCTCTGCATCCTATCTATGTCTCTTTGCAGCCGACAACAGCCCTCCTCACTATCCACAACTCCACCAATCTTCGTATCGTCTGCAAATTTACTGACCCACCCTTCAACTCCCTCATCCAAGTCATTAATGAAAATCACAAACAGCAGAGGACCCAGAACTGATCCCTGCGGTACGCCACTGGTAACTGGGATCCAGGCTGAATATTTACCATCCACCACCACTCTCTGACTTCTATCGGTTAGCCAGTTCGTTATCCAACTGGCCAAATTTCCCACTATCCCATGCCTCCTTACTTTCTGCATAAGTCTACCATGGGGAACCTTATCAAATGCCTTACTAAAATCCATGTACACTACATCCACTGCTTTACCTTCATCCACATGCTTGGTCACCTCCTCAAAGAATTCAATAAGACTTGTAAGGCAAGACGTACCCCTCACAAATCCGTGCTGACTATCCCTAATCAAGCAGTGTCTTTCCAGATGCTCTCCTAATCCCTTTCTTCAGTTCCCTCCTGGCTATCTTGTATCCCTCCAATGCCCTGTCTGAACCTTGTTTCCTCAGCCTTACATAAGTCACCTTTTTCCTCTTAACAAGACATTCAACCTCTCTTGTCAACCATGGTTCCCTCACTCGACCATCTCTTCCCTGCCTGACAGGGACATACATATCAAGGACACGTAGCACCTGTTCCTTGAACAAGTTCCACATTTCACTTGTGTCCTTCCCTGCCAGCCTATGTTCCCAACTTATGCACTTCAATTCTTGTCTGACAACATCGTATTTACCCTTCCCCCAATTGTAAACCTTGCCCTGTTGCACGTACCTATCCCTCTCCATTACTAAAGTGAAAGTCACAGAATTGTGGTCACTATCTCCAAAATGCTCCCCCACTAACAAATCTATCACTTGCCCTGGTTCATTACCCAGTACTAAATCCAATATTGCCCCTCCTCTGGTCGGACAATCTACATACTGTATTAGAAAAGCTTCCTGGACACACTGCACAAACACCACCCCATCCAAACTATTTGATCTAAAGAGTTTCCACTCAATATTTGGGAAGTTAAAGTCGCCCATGACTACTACCCTATGACTTCTGCACCTTTCCAAAATCTGTTTCCCAATCTGTTCCTCCACATCTCTGCTACTATTGGGGGGCCTATAGAAAACTCCTAACAAGGTGACTGCTCCTTTCCTATTTCTGACTTCAACCCATACTACCTCAATAGGGTGATACTCCTCGAACTGCCTTTCTGCAGCTGTTATACTATCTCTAATTAATAATGCCACCCCCCCCCCCCCACCTCTTTTACCACCCTCCCTAATCTTATTGAAACATCTATAACCAGGGACCTCCAACAACCATTTCTGCCCCTCTTCTATCCAAGTTTCCGTGATGGCCACCATATCGTAGTTCCAAGTACTGATCCATGCCTTAAGTTCACCCACCTTATTCCTGATGCTTCTTGCGTTGAAGTATACACACTTCAACCCATCTCCGTGCCTGCAAGTACTCTCCTTTGTCAGTGTTCTCTTCCCCACTGCCTCATTACACGCTTTGGCATCCTGAATATCGGCTACCTTAGTTGCTGGACTACAAATCCGGTTCCCATTCACCTGCCAAATTAGTTTAAACCCTCCCGAAGAGTACTAGAAAACCTCCCTCCCAGGATATTGGTGCCCCTCTGGTTCAGATGCAACCCGTCCTGCTTGTACGGGTCCTACCTTCCCCAGAATGCACTCCAATTATCCAAATACCTGAAGCCCTCCCTCCTACACCATTCCTGCAGCCACGTGTTCAACTGCACTCTCTCCCTATTCCTAGCCTCGCTATCACGTGGCACCGGCAAGAAACCAGAGATGACAACTCTGTCTGTCCTGGCTTTTAACTTCCAGCCTAACTCCCTAAACTCGTTTATTACCTCCACACCCCTTTTCCTACCTACGTCGTTGGTACCAATGTGCACCACGACTTCTGGCTGCTCACCCTCCCCTTAAGGATCCTGAAGACACGATCCAAGACATCCCTGGCCCTGGCACCCGGGAGGCAACATACCTTCCGGGAGTCTCGCTCGTGACCACAGAATCTCCTATCTATTCCCCTAACCATTGAATCTCCTACAACTATTGCTTTTCTATTCTCCCTCCTTCCCTTCTGAGCCCCAGAGCCAGACTCAGTGCCAGAGACCTGGCCGCTAGGGCCTTCCCCTGGTAGGTCATCCCCCCCAACAGCATCCAAAATGGTATACTTGTTTTGAAGGGGAACGGCCACGAGGGATCCCTGCACTGTCTGCCTGTTTGTTTTTTTCCCCCTGACTGTAACCCAGCTATTCTTGTCCTGTACCTTGGGTGTGGTTACCTCCTTGTAACTCTTCTCAATCACCCCCTCTGCCTCCCGGATGATCCGGAGTTCATCCAGCTTCAGCTCCAGTTCCCTAACACGGTCTTTGAGGAGCTGAAGTTGGGTGCACTTCCCGCAGGTATAGTCAGCGGGGACACCAGTGGTATCGCTCACCACCCACATCCCACAGGAGGAGCATGCAACTGGCCTAGCCTCCATCCCCTCTTACCTTACAGAATATAGCTGCCGTGTGGACTAACTAGATCTCCGCCCTCCTACTCTGCTCCCAGTCAGCTACACTTTCTGTCAACTCCTGGCTCTCTTCGCACTCTTTGCGGAAATGTCGGAAACAAAATGAAAGGAGCACCTTACTCCCTCCTCACCTAACTCCCTCGGTCACCAAACTCTTACTATAGCACTCGAAAAGCACCAAATTCAGCACTCCCTCGGTCACCAAACTCTTACTATAGCACTCAAAAAGCACCAAATTCAGCACTCCCTCGGTCACCAAACTCTTACTATAGCACTCAAAAAGCACCAAATTCAGCACTCAGTGCAAAAAAGAAAAGGGGAGCTGGTGGTAGGCAGATTTGAGGTCGACCGTGGAAAAGACTCGGTATTGGGCGATCCGATTTACCATTTCCACGATGCGAGGAAGGGGGTACGCATCAAGCTGCGTGAATCGGTTTATGGTCTGGCTATAATCCACGACCATCCGTTTCTTCTCCCCGGACCGGACTACCACCACTTGCGCTCTCCAAGGGCTGTTGCTAGCTTCGATGACCCCCTCTCCCAGTAAACGCTGGACCTCTGACTTGATAAAAGCCATATCTTGGGCACTGTAGCGCCGGCTCCTTGTGGCGATGGGCCTACAGTCAGGAGTGAGGTTAGCGAATAGCGAGGGGGGTGCGACTTTCAGTGTTGCAAAGCAGCACACTGTGAGGGTGGGCAAGGGTCCCCCGAACTTCAGTGTCAGGCTTCGGTGGCTGCACTGGAAATCCAGTCCGAGCAGCAGGGGGGCACAGAGGTGAGGGAGGATATAAAATTTGAAACGGGTATATTTGGCACCCTGGATCGAGAAATCCGCAATACAGTACCCCGTGATTTGTACCGAGTGGGACCCAGATGCGAGAGCTATGGTTTGGGATGCGGGATGGGTGCGTAGGGAGCAGCGCCTTACTGTTTCAGGGTGGATAAAGCTCTCCGTGCTCCCGGAGTCGAAGAGGCATGCAGCGTCGTGCCCGTTGACCTGGACCTGCATCATGGAGTTCTGCAGGTGTTTTGGCCGAGTTTGATCGAGCGTGATCGCACCCAGTCGCGGGTAGTCGGAGGCATCAGCCGAATCGGACTCGTAAAATGGCCGCCGCCGCTGGCTGCGCGTGTCAGGTCGAGAAGATGGCCGCCGACAAGATGGCCGCTCCCATTATTCGCACGAGGCTGATGACGCATCAGAAGAGGGCGTGTCGGGTCGGTGCGCAGCCACATTATGAGGCCTGCGGGCCTGAGAGCCTGATTTTCGGGCCGGCTGTTCTTTGTTTTTCTGGCCCCTGGGCCTGGCCAGGCAGATCCTCGCAAAGTTCCCTTTCTTCCCGCAGTCGCTGCAGATCGCGGAGCGGGCTGGGCAGCGTGGGCGTGGGTGCTGGCCCTGCCCGCAGAAGTAGCATGGTGTGCCCCCATGGTGAGCGGGTCGCCGCGTGGCGCAGACCTGTAATACGGTTGAGTCTGAGGAAGTCCGGGGGGGGGGGCTGGCAGAGTCCGTGGGGTATGTACCCAAGTTATGTCGGGCCACCTCCAGCGAGGAGGCGAGCGTTAGCGTCTCCTGGGGGTCTTTTGCCCCGTTTTCGAGCAGCCGCTGCCGGATGTAGGTTGAGCGGATGCCGGACACGAAAGCGTCTCTGATGTGCAGGTTCATATGGAATTCCCCTGTCACATCCTGATGGTCACAGTCCCTGGCAAGCGCGGTGAGTTTTTCAACAAACTCGTCGAGCGATTCCCCCGAGCGCTGCCGGCAGGTAGAGAGCAGATACAGTGCATGCACCTCATTGACGGGTTTGACAAACCGCTTGCGGAGCAACTCAATCGCCGCATCATAAGTCGTCGCCTTTTCGAGCATGGCGGAGATTCTGTGACTCACCCGGGCGTGGAGTAGACGCAGCTTGTGGGGCCCCGGGATGGGAGTCTCTGCGGAGTCCAGGTAGGCCTCGAAGCACCGCAGCCAGTATTTTAAAATTTCCTTTGCCTCCGGCGTTCGTGCATCCAGATTGAGCTTCTCTGGTTTTAGGCTTGCGTCCATCCTGAATCTAGTTTAGTCTAATAAATTGAGGTACCCTCAATAATGACGCTTAGAGATTAAACTGTAAAGAAGGCTTTATTAGACTAATAACTATGCTACAGATTTGGACGAGAGCTGACTGCTATACAGACCATGAGGCAGGCCTTTATGTATGGCTCCCAGATGGGCGGCGCCAGAGGCGGAGTCCCCAGGGTTCCAAGCCCGGTCTTAAAGGGGACATCACCTTACATGATGATAAGGCAGTAACCGTTCATCACACCTATCATTACTGTCACTTTGGCACAGGCAGCATCCTGGTCCCGTGGTCACAGACAGTGTCCTGACCCTCGGTCACTGTCCCTGGGTCACAGAGAATGTCCTGGTCCCGGGGTCACTGTCCCTGGGTAACAGAGAGTGTCCTGACCCTCGGTCACTGTCCCTGGGTCACAGAGAGTGTCCTGGTCCCGGGGTCACTGTCCCTAGGTCACAGAGTGTGTCCTCGGCCCAGGGTCACTGTCCCTGGGTCACAGTGAGTGTCCTAGTCCTAGGGTCGCTGTCCCTCGGTCACAGAGTGTCCTAGTCCCGGGATCACTGTCCCTGGGTCACAGATAGTGCCCTGGTGCCGGGGCCACTGTCCCTGGGTCACAGAGAGTGTCCTGGTACCCGGGTCACAGAGAGTGTCCTGGCCCAGGATCACTGTCCCTCGGTCACAGAGAGTGTCCTGGCCCAGGGTCACTGTCCCTGGGTCACAGAGAGTGTCCTGACCCTGGCTAACTGTCCCTGGGTCACAGAGAGTGTCCTGGCCCAGGGTCACTGTCCCTGGGTCACAGAGAGATTCCTGGTCCTTGCGTTACTGTCCCTGTGTAACAGAGTGTGTCCTGGTCCCGGGGTCACTGAGAGTGTCCTGGTCCAAGTGTCACTATCCCTAAGTCACATATAGTGTACTGGTCCCGGGGTCACTGAGAGTGTCCTGGTCCGGGGCCACTGTTCCTGGGTCCAAGAGAGTGTCCTGGTCCAAGTGTGACTGTCCCTGGGTTACTGAGAGGGTCCTGGTCCGGGGCCACTGTTCCTGGGTCCAAGAGAGTGTCCTGGTCCAAGTGTGACTGTCCCTGGGTCACAGAGAGTGTCCTGGTCCCTGGGTCACATATAGTGTACTGGTCCCGGGGTCACTGTCCCTGGGCCACAGAGTGTGTCCTGGTCCCGGAGTCACTGTCCCTGGGTCACAGAGAGTGTCCTGACCCTGGGGTCACTGCCTCGGGGTCCAAGAGAGTGTCCTGGTCCTGTGGTCACTGTCCCTGGGACACAGAGAGTGTCCTGGACCCGGGGTCACTGTCCCTCGGTCACAGAGAGTGTCCTGGTCCCGGGGTCACTGTCCCTGGGACACAGAGAGTGTCCTGGACCCGGGGTCACTGTCCCTGGGTCACAGAGAGTGTCCTGGTCCTGGGGTCACTGTCCCGGGGTCACTGAGTGTCCTGGTGCCTGGGTCACTGTCCCTGGGTCCATAAGAACATAAGAACACATAAGAACTAGGAGCAGGAGTAGGCCATCTGGCCCCTCGAGCCTGCTCCGCCATTCAATGAGATCATGGCTGATCTTTTGTGGACTCAGCTCCACTTTCCGGCCCGAACACCATAACCCTTAATCCCTTTATTCTTCAAAAAACCATCTATCTTTATCTTAAAAACATTTAATGAAGGAGCCTCTACTGCTTCACTGGGCAGGGAATTCCATAGATTCACAACCCTTTGGGTGAAGAAGTTCCTCCTAAACTCAGTCCTAAATCTACTTCCCCTTATTTTGAGGCTATGCCCCCTAGTTCTGCTTTCACCCGCCAGTGGAAACAACCTGCCCGCATCTATCCTATCTATTCCCTTCATAATCTTATATGTTTCTTGTAGCGCACAAAGACTCCGCGAGACGAATAGAGTGAAGTCGATGAGGCTTTATTAAGCGTGTCTGTTCCCCCACAGCTCGATAGTAAACTGGCCTGCGGGGAAAGACTCCGGCTTCTTTTACTCCGCCTTCAGGGCGGAGCTAGAGGTCAACGGCCAACCAGGACCCGGGATCTGTCAGCCAATGACATTAGGGCTTCCAGTCCCACATGACCCCCAATACATACTACCACATTCACCCCTTGTCAAAATGAACCCGGCGGGGTGATGCTTCCTATGGTGGTAAGGGTTCACAGGGCTGGTCCTGGGAGGAAAAAAAACATTCACATGGCAATACAGTATTGTACAATTTTGTCCTGTTGCAACTATTTACAGAGGGTATAGGAAGAAAAGCAAAATGTTCTTGTGAAAAGTCCATATTTAGTTTTAGATCGACGCCACGAGTTGGTCGGGTGGTCTGGTCGTCCGTGTCGATCGCCTCGGCCCCGGTGGTGGTGGTGCTTGTACCGGTGTTGTCGCCTCCAGGAGCCTTACGGTTTCAGCTTGGGCTTTATTCTTGGTCGGTGCTGAGGGGAGGGGAACCGATCCTACTGGGAAGGGGGCGGTCGCGGGGTGCGGCGGTGGCAGGAAGGGGGGGGTTGGGTTGATGGTGTCGGGGGGGTGTGCGTGTTGCCGGCGGGCGCCAGATCCCGCAGGGAGACCGTGTCCTGTCGGCCGTCGGGGTACTCCACGTAGGCGTACTGGGGGTTCGCGTGGAGGAGGTGAACCCTTTCGACCAACGGGTCCGCCTTATGTGCCCGCACATGCTTTCGGAGCAAGATGGGTCCTGGGGCCGCCAGCCAGGTCGGCAGCGACGTTCCAGAGGAGGACCTCCTAGGGAAAACAAGGAGACGCTCATGAGGCGTTTGATTAGTGCTCGTACATAATAACAACCGGATGGAGTGGAGAGCGTCCGGGAGGACCTCCTGCCACCGTGAAACTGGGAGGTCCCTGGACCGTAGGGCTAGTAGGACAGCCTTCCAGACCGTGCCGTTCTCCCTTTCTACTTGCCCATTCCCCCGGGGGTTGTAGCTGGTCGTCCTGCTTGAGGCTATGCCCTTGCTGAGCAGGAACTGGCGCAGCTCGTCACTCATGAAAGAGGACCCCCTGTCGCTGTGGACGTATGCGGGGTAACCGAACAGTGTGAAGATGCTGTTCAGGGCTTTAATGACTGTGGCCGCGGGAGTATTCGTCCACCACATTAAGAAAATATGCGTTGCGGTCGGTGGAGGGGAGAGGCCCTTTGAAATCGAGACTGAGGCGTTCAAAGGGGCGGGAAGCCTTAATCAGGTGCGCTCCATCCGGCCTGAAAAAATGCGGCTTGCATTCCGCGCAGATGTGGCAGTCCCTTGTGACTGTACGGACCTCCTCTAAAGAGTATGGGAGATTGCGGGACTTGATGAAGTGGTAAAACCGAGTGACCCCCGGGTGGCAGAGGTCCTCGTGGAGGGTTTGGAGGCGGTTAATTTGTGCGTTGGCACATGTGCCGCGGGATAGGGCATCGGACGGCTCGTTCAGTTTTCCGGGACGATACAAAATCTCATAGCTGAAGGTGGAGAGCTCGATCCTCCACCTTAAGATCTTGTCGTTTTTGATTTTGCCCCGCTGTGCATTATTGAACATGAAGGCTACCGAGCGTTGGTCAGTGAGGAGAGTGAATCTCCTGCCGGCCAGGTAATGCCTCCAATGTCGCACAGCTTCCACTATGGCTTGGGCTTCCTTTTCTACTGAAGAGTGGCGGATTTCTGAGGCGTGGAGGGTCCGGGAGAAAAAGGCCTCGGGTCTGCCCGCTTGGTTAAGGGTGGCCGCTAGAGCTACGTCGGAGACGTCGCTCTCGACCTGGAAGGGGAGGGACTCGTCGATGGCGCGCATCGTGGCCTTTGCGATATCCGCTTTGATGCGGCTGAAGGCCTGGCAAGCCTCTGTCGACAGAGGGAAGGTATATATGGTCTGTATACTGAAGGGCCTTGTCTGCGTACTGGGGGACCCACTGGGCGTAGTATGAAAAGAACCCCAGGCAGCGTTTCAGGGCTTTTGGGCAGTGCGGGAGGGGAAATTCCATGAGTACGCGCATACGTTCGGGGTCGGGGCCTATTATCCCATTGCGCACTACGTAGCCCAGAATGGCTAGCCGATCGGTGCTAAAAACGCATTTGTCCTCGTTGTACGTGAGGTTCAAGGCTTTGGCGGTCTGGAGGAATTTTTGGAGGTTGGCGTCGTGGTCCTGCTGATCGTGGCCGCAGATGGTTACATTGTTGAGATACGGGAACGTGGCCCGCAACCCATGTTGATCAACCATTCGGTCCATCTCCCGTTGGAAGACCGAGACCCCGTTTGTGACGCCAAAAGGGACCCGTAGGAAATGGTATAATCGCCCGTCTGCCTCGAAGGCTGTGTACTTGCGGTCACTTGATCTGATGGGGAGCTGATGGTAGGCGGACTTGAGGTCCACGGTGGAGAAGACTTTATATTGGGCAATCCGGTTGACCATGTCGGATATGCGGGGGAGAGGGTACGCGTCTAGTTGTGTGTACCTATTGATGGTCTGGCTATAGTCAATGACCATCCTTTGTTTCTCCCCTGTCTTCACTACTACCACCTGCGCTCTCCAGGGACTATTGCTGGCCTGGATTATGCCCTCCTTTAGTAGCCGCTGTACTTCGGACCGAATGAAGATCCGGTCCTGGGCGCTGTACCGTCTGCTCCTAGTGGCGACGGGTTTGCAATCCGTGGTGAGGTTCGCAAACAAGGACGGGGGTTGCACCTTGAGGGTTGCGAGGCCGCAGATAGTGAGTGGGGGTATTGGGCCGCCGAATTTGAACGTAAGGCTCTGTAGATTGCATTGGAAATCTAATCCCAGTAAGGTGGGGGCGCAGAGTTGGGGAAGGACGTTTAGTTTGTAGTTTTTGAACTCCCTCCCCTGCACCGTTAGGGTAACTATGCAGAATCCCTGGATCTGTACGGAGTGGGATCCTGCAGCTAGGGAAATCTTTTGTGCGCTGGGATAGGTGGTCAAGGAACAGCGTCTTACCGTGTCGGGGTGGATAAAGCTCTCCGTGCTCCCGGAGTCGACTAGGCATGGCGTCTCGTGGCCGTTTATTAGCACCGTTGTCGTCGTCGTCTGGAGTGTCCGGGGCCGAGCTTGATCGAGCGTAATTGAAGCGAGACGTGGTTGTAGTAGTGGAGTGGGGTCCGTTGTTGCCGTCCAAGATGGCGTCGGGGTTGGACAAAATGGCCGCCCCCATACATCGCACGTGGCTGGGGGTCACAAGATGGCGGCGGGGGTGGACAAAATGGACGCCCCCACGCGTCGTACAGGTCTGGGGCGGTCCAAGATGGCGGCGCCCCTCCTCCCCTCTTGGTGACCGGGACCCAAAATGGGTCGCACATGGTGCGCTGGGGGGGCTGGGGAGCGCTAGGACCGCGAGCGCTAGGACCGCGAGCGCTAGGACCGCGCGGAGCTCCCTCACCGGGGACAGCGGTGGTCGGGGCCCAAGTAGGTGGCGCCGGCGGGTCAGGCGTGGGGCGCGGGGTGGGGGTTAGGGGGGCGTTAGGGACGCGCAAAACTCCCTCCTCTCCGTGGAGCGTGTTGGCCGGGACCCAAAGCGGTAGCGCCGGCGGCGGGTCATACATGGGCTGCGGGGAGGGGGGTTGGGGAGCGTAAGCGGTGTGCAGGGCTCCCTGTTCTCCCGGGACCGCGGTGGTCGGGACCCAGAGCGGCTGCGCCTGCGGGTCGTACATGGCGTGCTGGGGGGGTTGGGGCGCGTAAACGGCTTGCAGGGCTCCCTGTTCTCCCGGGACAGCGGCGACCTCGCGGGACCGGCACACAACCGCATAATGGCCCTTTTTCCCGCAGCTTTTGCAGATAGCTGCGCGGGCCGGGCAGCACTGTCGGGGGTGTTTCGCCTGGCTGCAGAAATAACAGCGGGCGCCCCCGGTGCGACTCAGCGTTTGGACCGCGCAAGCCAGTGGGGTGTCCGGGGGGGGGTAGGGGGTTTGCCGCGACGGGTACGTACGGGGCCCAATGGGCTGCCACGCGGTCGGGGCCGTAGGCGCGGGTATTACGCGCGGCCACGTCTAGGGAGGCTGCTAGGGCCCGTGCCTCTGAGAGTCCTAGCGACTCTTTTTCTAGAAGTCTTTGGCGGATTTGGGAGGATTGCATACCTGCCACAAAAGCATCGCGCATTAACATGTCCGTTTGTTCGTTTGCGCTCACCGACGGGGAGCTGCAGGCTCGTCCCAAAATCAGCAGCGCGGCGTAGAATTCGTCCATCGATTCTCCGGGAGCTTGCCGTCTCGTCGCGAGCTGGTAGCGAGCGCAGATTTGGTTAACTGGGCGGACATAGACACTTTTCAGTGCTGCGAACGCCGTCTGGAAATCCTCCGCGTCTTCGATGAGGGAGAAAATCTCCGTGCTCACCGTCGAGTGCAGGACCTGCAGTTTTTGGTCTTCTGTGACCCGGCCGGTGGTCGTTCTGAGGTAGGCCTCGAAGCAAGTCTGCCAGTGCTTGAAGGCTGCTGCCGCGTTCACTGCGTGGGGGCTGATCCTCAGGCATTCCGGAATGATCCTGAGCTCCATAGTCCTTTTTAGGCACACTTAATAAATTGTAGCGCACAAAGACTCCACGAGACGAATAGAGTGAAGTCGATCAGGCTTTATTAAGCGTGTCTGTTCCCCCGCAGCTCGATAGTAAACGGGCCTGCGGGGGAAGACTCCGGCTTCTTATACTCCACCTTCAGGGCGGAGCTAGAGGTCAACGGCCAACCAGGACCCGGGATCTGTCAGCCAATGACATTAGGGCTTCCAGTCCCACATGACCCCCAATACATATTACCACATTTCTATAAGATCCCCCCTCATCCTTCTAAATTCCAACGAGTACAGTCCCAGTCTACTCAACCTCTCCTCGTAATCCAACCCCTTCAGCTCTGGGATTAACCTAGTGAATCTCCTCTGCACACCCTCCAGTGCCAGTACGTCCTTTCTCAAGTAAGGAGACCAAAACTGAACACAATACTCCAGGTGTGGCCTCACTAACACCTTATACAATTGCAGCATAACCTCCCTAGTCTTAAACTCCATCCCTCTAGCAATGAAGGACAAAATTCCATTTGCCTTCTTAATCACCTGTTGCAACTGAAAACCAACTTTCTGCGACTCATGCACGAGCACACCCAGGTCTCTCTGCACAGCAGCATGTTTTAATATTTTATCATTTAAATAATAATCCCTTTTGCCGTTATTCTTACCAAAATGGATAACCTCACATTTGTCAACATTGTATTCCATCTGCCAGACCCTAGCCCATTCACTTAGCCTGTCCAAATCCCTCTGCAGACTTCCAGTATCCTCTGCACTTTTTGCTTTACCACTTATCTTAGTGTCGTCTGCAAACTTGGACACATTGCCCTTGGTCCCCAACTCCAAATCATCTATGTAAATTGTGAACAGTTGTGGGCCCAACACTGATCCCTGAGGGACACCATTAGCTACTGATTGCCAACCAGAGAAACACGCATTAATCCCCACTCTTTGCTTTCTATTAATTAACCAATCCTCTATCCATGCTCCTACTTTCCCCTTAATGCCATGCATCTTTATCTTATGCAACAACCTTTTGTGTGGCACCTTGTCAAAGGCTTTCTGGAAATCCAGATATACCACATCCATTGGCTCCCCGTTATCTACCGCACTGTTAATGTCCTCAAAAAATTCCACTAAATTAGTCAGGCACGACCTGCCCTTTATGAACCCATACTGCGTCTGTCCAATGGGACAATTTCCATCCAGATGCCTCGCTATTTCTTCCTTGATGATAGATTCCAGCATCTTCCCTACTACCGAAGTTAAGCTCACTGGCCTATAATTACCCACTTTCTGCCTACCTCCTTTTTTAAACAGTGGTGTCACGTTTGCTAATTTCCAATCCGCCGGGACCACCCCAGAGTCTAGTGAATTTTGGTAAATTATCACTAGTGCATTTGCAATTTCCCTAGCCATCTCTTTTAGCACTCTGGGATGCATTCCATCAGGGCCAGGAGACGTGTCTACCTTTAGCCCCATTAGCTTGCCCATCACTACCTCCTTGGTGATATCAATCCTCTCAAGGTCCTCACCTGTCATAGCCTCATTTCCATCAGTCACTGGCATGTTATTTGTGTCTTCCACTGTGAAGACCGACCCAAAAAACCTGTTCAGTTCCTCAGCCATTTCCTCATCTCCCATTATTAAATCTCCCTTCTCATCCTCTAAAGGACCAATATTTACCTTAGCCACTCTTTTTTGTTTTATGTATTTGTATAAACATTTACTATCTGTTTTTATATTCTGAGCAAGTTTACTCTCAGAATCTATCTTACTCTTCTTTATAGCTTTTTTAGTAGCTTTCTGTTGCCCCCTAAAGATTTCCCAGTCCTCTAGTCTCCCACTGATCTTTGCTACTTTGTATGTTTTTTCCTTCAATTTGATACTCTCCCTTATTTCCTTAGATATCCACGGTCGATTGTCCCTCTTTTTACCGTCCTTCCTTTTTGTTGGTATAAACCTTTGCTGGGCACTGTGAAAAATCACTTGGAAGGTTCTCCACTGTTCCTCAACTGTTTCACCATAAAGTCTTTGCTCCCAGTCTACCTTCGCTAGTTATTCTCTCATCCCATTGTAATCTCCTTTGTTTAAGCACAAAACACTAGTGGCTTGATTTTACCTTAACATAGAACAATACAGCGCAGTACAGGCCCTTCGGCCCACGATGTTGCACCGAAACAAAAGCCATCTAACCTACACTATGCCATTATCATCCATATGTTTATCCAATAAACTTTTAAATGCCTTCAATGTTTGCGAGTTCACTACTGTAGCAGGTAGGGCATTCCACGGCCTCACTACTCTTTGCGTAAAGAACCTACCTCTGACCTCTGTCCTATATCTATTACCCCTCAGTTTAAAGTTATGTCCCCTCGTGCCAGCCATATCCATCCGCGGGAGAAGGCTCTCACTGTCCACCCTATCCAACCCCCTGATCATTTTGGATGCCTCTATTATGTCTCCTCTTAACCTTCTTCTCTCCAACGAAAACAACCTCAAGTCCGTCAGCCTTTCCTCATAAGATTTTCCCTCCATACCAGGCAACATCCTGGTAAATCTCCTCTGCACCCGCTCCAACGCCTCCACGTCCTTCCTATAATGCGGTGACCAGAACTGTACGCAATACTCCAAATGCGGCCGGACCAGAGTTCTGGACAGCTGCAACATGACCTCCCGACTCCGGAACTCAATCCCTCTACCAATAAAGGCCAACACTCCATAGGCCTTCTTCACAACCCTATCAACCTGGGTGGCAACTTTCAGGGATCTATGTACATGGACACCTAGATCCCTCTGCTCAGCCACACTTTCAAGAACTTTACCATTAGCCAAATATTCCGCATTCCTGTTATTCCTTCCAAAGTGAATCACCTCACACTTCTCTACATTAAACTCCATTTGCCACCTCTCAGCCCAGCTCTGCAGCTTATCTATATCCCTCTGTAACCTGCTACATCCTTCCACACTATCGACAACACCACCGACTTTAGTATCATCTGCAAATTTACTCACCCACCCTTCTGTGCCTTCCTCTAGGTCATTGATAAAAATGACAAACAGCAACGGCCCCAGAACAGATCCTTGTGGTACTCCACTT
Organism: Scyliorhinus torazame; assembly: GCF_047496885.1. Classification (NCBI taxonomy): domain Eukaryota; kingdom Metazoa; phylum Chordata; class Chondrichthyes; order Carcharhiniformes; family Scyliorhinidae; genus Scyliorhinus; species Scyliorhinus torazame. Next base: position 97,759,043 of record NC_092722.1, read on the forward strand.
GTGACTGTACTCCATTCTGAACATTTCCCATCAACCACCACCCTCTGTCTTCTTTCAGCTAGCCAATTTCTGATCCACATCTCTAAATCACCCTCAATCCCCAGCCTCCGTATTTTTTGCAATAGCCTACCGTGGGGAACCTTATCAAACGCTTTGCTGAAATCCATATACACCACATCAACTGCTCTACCCTCGTCTACCTGTTCAGTCACCTTCTCAAAGAACTCAATAAGGTTTGTGAGGCATGACCTACCCTTCACAAAGCCATGCTGACTATCCCTGATCATATCATTCCTATCTAGATGATTATAAATCTTGTCCCTTATAATCCCCTCCAAGACTTTACCCACTACAGACGTGAGGCTCACCGGTCTATAGTTGCCGGGGTTGTCTCTGCTCCCCTTTTTGAACAAAGGGACCACATTTGCTGTCCTCCAGTCCTCTGGCACTATTCCTGTAGCCAATGATGACATAAAAATCAAAGCCAAAGGTCCAGCAATCTCTTCCCTGGCCTCCCATAGAATCCTAGGATAAATCCCATCAGGTCCCGGGGACTTATCTATTTTCAGCCTGTCCAGAATTGCCAACACCTCTTCCCTACGTACCTCAATACCATCTATTCTATTAGCCTGGGGCTCAGCATTCTCCTCCACAACATTATCTTTTTCCTGAGTGAATACTGACGAAAAATATTCATTTAGTATCTCGCCTATCTCTTCAGACTCCACACACAATTTCCCATCCCTGTCCTTGACTGGTCCTACTCTTTCCCTAGTCATTCGCTTATTCCTGACATACCTATAGAAAGCTTTTGGGTTTTCCTTGATCCTTCCTGCCAAATACTTCTCATGTCCCCTCCTTGCTCGTCTTAGCTCTCTCTTTAGATCCTTCCTCGCTACCTTGTAACTATCCATCGCCCCAACCGAAACTTCACACTTCATCTTCACATAGGCCTCCTTCTTCCTCTTAACAAGAGATTCCACTTCCCTGGTAAACCACGGTTCCCTCGCTCGACGCCTTCCTCCCTGTCTGACCGGTACATACTTATCAAGAACACGCAGTAGCTGATCCTTGAACAAGCCCCACTTATCCAGTGTACCCAACACTTGCAGCCAACTTCTCCACCTTATCCCCAGAGAGTGTCCTGGCCCCGGGTCACTGTCCCTCGGTCACAGAGAGTTTCCTGGTCCCAGGGTCACTTTCCCTGGGTCACAGAGAGTGTCCTGGACCCGGGGTCACTGTCCCTGGGTCACAGAGAGTGTCCTGGTCCTGGGGTCACTGTCCCTCGGTCACAGAGAGTGCCCTGGTCCCAGGGTCACTGTCCCTCGGTCACGGAGAGTGTCCTATTGCCTGGGCCACTGTCCCTGGGTCAAAGAGAGTGTCCTGGCCACGGGTCACTGTCCCTCGGTCACAGAGAGTGTCCTGGTCCCAGGGTCAGTGTCCCTGGGTCACAGAGTGTGTCCTGGTCCCGGGGTCACTGTCCCTGGGTCACAGAGAGATTCCTGGTCCTTGCGTTACTGTCCCTCGGTAACAGAGAGTGTCCTGGTCCCGGGGTCACTGAGAGTGTCCTGGTCCCGGGGCCACTGTTCCTGGATCGAAGAGAGTGTCCTGGTCCAAGTGCCACTGTCCCTGAGACACATATAGTGTCCTGGTCCTGGGGTCACTGTCCCTGGGTAACAGAGGGGCTGTTTAGCACCGGGCTGAATCGCTGGCTTTGAAAGCAGACCAAGGCAGGCCAGCAGCACGGTTCAATTCCCGTAACAGCCTCCCCAAACAGGCGCCGGAATGTGGCGACTAGGGGCTTTTCACAGTAACTTCATTTGAAGCCTACTTGTGACAAGAAGCGATTTTCATTTCATTTCAGAGAGTGTCCGGCTCCCGGGGTCACTGAGAGTGTCCTGGTCCCAGGGTCACTGTCCCTGGGTCACAGAGTGTGTCCTGGTCCAAGTGTGACTGCCCCTGGGTCACTGAGAGGGTCCTGGGCCCAGGGTCACTGTCCCTGGGTCACATATAGTGTACTGGTCCCGGGGTCACTGTCCCTGGGTCATAGTGTGTGTCCTGGTCCCGGGGTCACTGTCCCTGGGTCACAGAGAGTGTCCTGACTCTGGGGTCACTGCCCCGGGACCAAAGAGAGTGTCCTGGTCCCGGGGTCACTGTCACTGGGTCACAGAGAGTGTCCTGGACGCGGGGTCACTGTCCCTCGGTCACAGTGTGTGTACTGGTCCCAGGGTCACTGTCCCTGGGTCACAGAGAGTGTCCTGACCCTGGGGTCACTGCCCCGGTGTCCAAGAGAGTGTCCTGGCCCGGGGTCACTGTCCCTGGGTCACATTTTGTGTACTGGTCCCAGGGTCACTGTCCCTGGGTCACAGAGAGTGTCCTGACCCTGGGGTCACTGCCCCGGTGTCCAAGAGGGTGTCCTGGCCCCGGGGTCACTGTCACTGGGTCCATGAGAGTGTCCTCATCCTGGGGTCACTGTCCCTCGGTCACAGAGTGTGTCCTGGTGCCTGGGTCACTGTCCCTCGGTCACAGAGAGTGTCCTGGTCCCGAAGTCACTGTACCTGGGTCACTGTCCCTCGGTCACAGAGAGTGCCCTGGTCCCAGGGTTGCTGTCCCTCGGTCACAGAGTGTGTCCTGGTCCCAGGGTCACTGTACCTGGGTCACTGTCCCTCGGTCACAGAGAGTGCCCTGGTCCAAGTGTCACTATCCCTGGGTCCAAGAGAGTGTCCTGGCCCCGGGTCACTGTCCCTCGGTCACAGAGAGTGTCCTGGTCCAAGTGTCACTATCCCTGGGTCCAAGAGAGTGTCCTGGCCCCGGGTCACTGTCCCTCGGTCACAGAGAGTGTCCTGGTCCCGGGGTCACAGAAAGTGACCTGGTCCCAGGGTCAGTGTCCCTGGGTCACAGAGTGTCCTGGCCCTCGCGTTACTGTCCCTCGGTAACAGAGTGTGTCCTGGTCCCGGGCTCAGTGTCCCGGGGTCACTGAGTGTCCTGGTGCCGGGGTCACTGTCCCTGGGTCACATATAGTGTACTGGTCCCAGGGTCACTGTCCATGGGTCACAGAGAGTGTCCTGACCCTGGGGTCACTGCCCCGGTGTCCAAGAGAGTGTCCTGGCCCGGGTCACTGTCCCAGGGTCACTGAGAGTGACCTGGTCCTGGGGTCAGTGTCCCTGGGTCCAAGGGAGTGTCCTGGCCCACGGTCACTGTCCCTGGGTCACAGAGAGTGTCCTGGTGCCGGGGTCACTGTCCCGGTGTCCAAGAGAGTGTCCTGGTCCCAGGGTCACTGTCCCTGGGTCACAGAGAGTGTCCTGACCATGGGGGTCATTGTCCCAGGGTCACAGAATGTGTCCTGTTCCCGGGGTCACTGTCCCTGGGTCACATATAGTGTACTGGTCCCAGGGTCACTGTCCATGGGTCACAGAGAGTGTCCTGACCCTGGGGTCACTGCCCCGGTGTCCAAGAGAGTGTCCTGGCACGGGTCACTGTCCCAGGGTCACTGAGAGTGACCTGGTCCTGGGGTCAGTGTCCCTGGGTCCAAGGGAGTGTCCTGGCCCACGGTCACTGTCCCTGGGTCACAGAGAGTGTCCTGGTGCCGGGGTCACTGTCCCGGTGTCCAAGAGAGTGTCCTGGTCCCAGGGTCACTGTCCCTGGGTCACAGAAAGTGTCCTGGTCCCAGGGTCACTGTCCCTGGGTCACAGAGAGTCTCCTGGTCCTGGGGTCACTGTCCCTAGGTCAAGAGAGTGCGCCCTGGACCCAGGGTCACTGTCCCTCGGTCACAGAGTGTGTCCAGGTCCCGGGGTCACTGTCCCGGGGTCACTGAGGGTGTCCAGGTGCCTGGATCACTGTCCCTGGGTCATAGAGAGTGTTCTGGTCCCAGGGTCACAGTCACTGGATCCAAGAGTGATTCCTGGCCCCGGGGTCACTGTCCCTGGGTCACAGAGAGTGTCCTGACCCTGGGGTCTCTGCCCCGGGGTCCAAGAGAGTGTCCTGGCCCCGGGGCCACTGGTCCTGGGTCACATATAGTGTACTGGTCCCAGGGTCACTGTCCCTGGGTCACAGAGAGTGTCCTGACCATGGGGGTCATTGTCCCAGGGTCACAGAATGTGTCCTGTTCCCGGGGTCACTGTCCCTGGGTCACATATAGTGTACTGGTCCCAGGGTCACTGTCCCTGGGTCACAGAGAGTGTGCTGACCCTGGGGTCACTGCCCCGGTGTCCAAGAGAGTGTCCTGGTCCCAAGGTCACTGTCCCTGGGTCACTGAGAGGGTCCTGGTCCCGGGGTCACTGTCCCTGGGTCACATATAGTGTACTGGTCCCAGGGTCACTGTCCCTGGGTCACAGAGAGTGTCCTGACCCTGGGGTCACTGCCTCGGTGTCCAAGAGAGTGTCCTGGTCCCAGGGTCACTGTCCCGGTGTCCAAAAGGGTGTGCTGGTCCCGGGGTCACTGTCCCTGGGTCCAAGAGAGTGTCCTGGAGCCGGGGTCACTGTCCCTCGGTCACAGAGTGTGTCCTGGTCCGGGGGTCACTCTCCCTGGGTCACATATAGTGTACTGGTCCCAGGGTCACTGTCCATGGGTCACAGAGAGTGTCCTGACCCTGGGGTCACTGCCCCGGTGTCCAAGAGAGTGTCCTGGCACGGGTCACTGTCCCAGGGTCACTGAGAGTGACCTGGTCCTGGGGTCAGTGTCCCTGGGTCCAAGGGAGTGTCCTGGCCCACGGTCACTGTCCCTGGGTCACAGAGAGTGTCCTGGTGCCGGGGTCACTGTCCCGGTGTCCAAGAGAGTGTCCTGGTCCCAGGGTCACTGTCCCTGGGTCACAGAAAGTGTCCTGGTCCCAGGGTCACTGTCCCTGGGTCACAGAGAGTCTCCTGGTCCTGGGGTCACTGTCCCTAGGTCAAGAGAGTGCGCCCTGGACCCAGGGTCACTGTCCCTCGGTCACAGAGTGTGTCCAGGTCCCGGGGTCACTGTCCCGGGGTCACTGAGGGTGTCCAGGTGCCTGGATCACTGTCCCTGGGTCATAGAGAGTGTCCTGGTCCCAGGGTCACAGTCACTGGATCCAAGAGTGATTCCTGGCCCCGGGGTCACTGTCCCTGGGTCACAGAGAGTGTCCTGACCCTGGGGTCTCTGCCCCGGGGTCCAAGAGAGCGTCCTGGCCCCGGGGCCACTGGTCCTGGGTCACATATAGTGTACTGGTCCCAGGGTCACTGTCCCTGGGTCACAGAGAGTGTCCTGACCATGGGGGCCATTGTCCCAGGGTCACAGAATGTGTCCTGTTCCCGGGGTCACTGTCCCTGGGTCACATATAGTGTACTGGTCCCAGGGTCACTGTCCCTGGGTCACAGAGAGTGTGCTGACCCTGGGGTCACTGCCCCGGTGTCCAAGAGAGTGTCCTGGTCCCAAGGTCACTGTCCCTGGGTCACTGAGAGGGTCCTGGTCCCGGGGTCACTGTCCCTGGGTCACATATAGTGTACTGGTCCCAGGGTCACTGTCCCTGGGTCACAGAGAGTGTCCTGACCCTGGGGTCACTGCCTCGGTGTCCAAGAGAGTGTCCTGGTCCCAGGGTCACTGTCCCGGTGTCCAAAAGGGTGTGCTGGTCCCGGGGTCACTGTCCCTGGGTCCAAGAGAGTGTCCTGGAGCCGGGGTCACTGTCCCTCGGTCACAGAGTGTGTCCTGGTCCGGGGGTCACTGTCCCAGGGTCATTGAGAGTGTCCTGGTGCCTGGGTCACTGTCCCTCGGTAACAGAGAGTGTCCTGGTCCCAGGGTCAGAGTCCCTGGGTCACAGAGAGTGTCCTGGTACCGGGGTCACTGTTCCTGGGTCGAAGAGTGTGTCCTGGTCCAAGTGTTACTGTCCCTGGGTCCAAGAGAGTGTCCTGGCCCCGGGTCACTGTCCCTCGGTAACAGAGAGTGTCCTGGTCCCAGGGTCAGTGTCCCTGGGTCACAGAGAGTGTCCTGGTCCCGGGGTCACTGTTCCTGGGTCGAAGAGTGTGTCCTGGTCCAAGTGTTACTGTCCCTGGGTCACTGAGAGGGTCCTGGTCCTTGGGTCACTGTCCCTCGGTCACAGAGCATGTCCTGGTCCCAGGGTCACTGTCCCTGGGTCACAAATAGTGTCCTGGTCCCGGGGTCACTGTCCCTGGGTCACAGAGAGTGTCCTGACACTGGGGTCACTGCTCCGGAGTCCAGGAGAGTGTCCTGGTCCCAGGGTCACTGTCCCTGGGTCACAGAGAATGTCCTGGTCCCAGGGACACTGTCCCTGGCTCACAAATAGTGTACTGGTCCCGGGGTCACTGTCCCTGGGTCACAGAGTGTGTCCTGGTCCCGGGGTCACTGTCGCTGGGTCACAGAGAGTGTCCTGACCCTGGGGTCACTGTCCCTGGTTCACAGAGAGTGTCCTGGACCCGGGGTCACTGTCCCTGGGTCACAGAGAGTGTCCTGGACTCAGGGTCACTGTCCCTGGGTCACAGAGAGTGTCCTGGCCCTGGGGTCACTGCCCTGGGGTCCAAGATAGTGTCCTGGTCCCAGGGTCACTGAGAGTGTCCTGGTCGCAGGGCCACTGTTCCTGGGTCCAAGAGAGTGTCCTGGCCCCAGGTCACTGTCCCTGGGTTACATATAGTGTCCTGGCCCCGGGGTCACTGTCCCTGGGTCCAAGAGAGTGTCCTCGTCCTGGGGTCACTGTCCCTCGGTAACAGAGAGTTTGCTGGTCCCAGGGTCACTGTCCCTCGGTCACAGAGTGTGTCCTGGTCCCGGGGTCACGGTCCCGGGGTCACGGTCCCTGGGTCCAAGAGTGTGTCCTGGTCCCGGGGTCACGGTCCCGGGGTCACGGTCCCGGGGTCACGGTCCCTGGGTCCAAGAGAGTGTCCTGGCCCCGGTTCACTGTCCCTCGGTCACAGAGAGTGTCCTGGTCCCAGGGTCAGTGTCCCTGGGTCACAGAGTGTGTCCTGGTCCCGGGGTCACTGTCCCTGGGTCACAGAGAGATTCCTGGTCCTTGCGTTACTGTCCCTGGTTACAGAGAGTGTCCTGGTCCCCGGGTCACTGAGAGTGTGCTGGTCCCGGGGTCACAGAGAGTGTCCTGGTGCCTGGGTCACAGAAAGTGTCCTGGTCCCAGGGTCAGTGTCCCTGGGTCACAGAGAGTGTACTGGTCCCAGGGTCACTGTCCCTGGGTCACAGAGAGATTCCTGGTCCTTGCGTTACTGTCCCTCGGTAACAGAGAGTGTCCTGGTCCCCGGGTCACTGAGAGTGTGCTGGTCCCGGGGTCACAGAGAGTGTCCTGGTGCCTGGGTCACAGAAAGTGTCCTGGTCCCAGGGTCACTGTCCCTGGGTCACAGAGTGTCCTGGCCCTCGCGTTACTGTCCCTCGGTAACAGAGTGTTTCCTGGTCCCGGGCTCAGTGTCCCGGGGTCACAGAGTGTCCTGGTGCCGGGGTCACTGTCCCTGGGTCACATATAGTGTACTGGTCCCAGGGTCACTGTCCCTGGGTCACTGAGAGTGTCCTGGTCCTGGGGTCAGTGTCCCTGGGTCCAAGAGAGTGTCCTGGCCACGGGTCACTGTACCTGGGTCACAGAGAGATTCCTGGTCCTTGCGTAACTGTCCCTGGGAAAGGGAGTGTCCTGGTCCCGGGGTCATTGAGAGTGTCCTGGTCCCGGGGCCACTGTTCCTGGGTCCAAGAGTGTCCTGGTCCAAGTGTGACTGTCCCTGGGTCACTGAGAGGGTCCTGGTCCCAGGGTCACTGTCCCTGGGTCACATATAGTGTACTGGTCCCGGGGTCACTGTCCCTGGGTCACAGTGTGTGTCCTGGTCGCGAGGTCACTGTCCCTGGGTCACAGAGAGTGTCCTGATCCTGGGGTCACTGCCCCAGGGTCCAAGAGAGTGTCCTCATCTAGGGGTCACTGTCCCTGGGTCACAGAGAGTGTCCTGGTCCTGGGGTCACTGTCCCTCGGTCACAGAGAGTGTCCTGGTCCCAGGGTCAGTGTCCCTGGGTCACAGAGTGTGTCCTGGTCCCGGGGTCACTGTCCCTGGGTCACAGAGAGATTCCTGGTCCTTGCGTTACTGTCCCTCGGTAACAGAGAGTGTCCTGGTCCCCGGGTCACTGAGAGTGTGCTGGTCCCGGGGTCACAGAGAGTGTCCTGGTGCCTGGGTCACAGAAAGTGTCCTGGTCCCAGGGTCAGTGTCCCTGGGTCACAGAGAGTGTACTGGTCCCAGGGTCACTGTCCCTGGGTCACAGAGTGTCCTGGCCCTCGCGTTACTGTCCCTCGGTAACAGAGTGTTTCCTGGTCCCGGGCTCAGTGTCCCGGGGTCACAGAGTGTCCTGGTGCCGGGGTCACTGTCCCTGGGTCACATATAGTGTACTGGTCCCAGGGTCACTGTCCATGGGTCACAGAGAGTGTCCTGACCCTGGGGTCACTGCCCAGGTGTCCAAGAGAGTGTCCTGGCCCGGGTCACTGTCCCAGGGTCACTGAGAGTGTCCTGGTCCTGGGGTCACTGTCCCTGGGTCCAAGAGAGTGTCCTGGCCACGGGTCACTGTACCTGGGTCACAGAGAGATTCCTGGTCCTTGCGTAACTGTCCCTGGGAAAGGGAGTGTCCTAGTCCCGTTGTCATTGAGAGTGTCCTGGTCCCGGGGCCACTGTTCCTGGGTCCAAGAGTGTCCTGGTCCAAGTGTGACTGTCCCTGGGTCACTGAGAGGGTCCTGGTCCCAGGGTCACTGTCCCTGGGTCACATATAGTGTACTGGTCCCGGGGTCACTGTCCCTGGGTCACAGTGTGTGTCCTGGTCGCGAGGTCACTGTCCCTGGGTCACAGAGAGTGTCCTGATCCTGGGGTCACTGCCCCAGGGTCCAAGAGAGTGTCCTCGTCTAGGGGTCACTGTCCCTGGGTCACAGAGAGTGTCCTGACCCTGGGGTCACTGCTCCGGAGTCCAAGAAAGTGTCCTGGCCCCGGGGACACTCTCCCTGGGTCACAGAGAGTGCCCTGGTCCCAGGGTCACTGTCCCTGGGTCACAGAGAGTGTCCTGGTCCTGGGGTCACTGTCCCTCGGTCACAGACAGTGGCCTGGTCCCAGGTTCACTGTCCCTGGGTCACAGAGGGTGTCCTGGTCCCGGGGTCACTGTCCCTGGGTCACAGAGAGATTCCTGGTCCTTGCGTTACTGTCCCTGGGTAACAGAGGGGCTGTTTAGCATAAGGGGCTGTTTAGCACAGGGCTAAATCGCTGGCTTTGAAAGCAGACCAAGGCAGGCCAGCAGCACGGTTCAATTCCCGAAACAGCCGCCGGAATGTGGCGACTAAAGGCTTTTCACAGTAACTTCATTTGAAGCCTACTTGTGACAATAAGCGATTTTCATTTCATTTCAGTGAGTGTCCTGGTCCCGGGGCCACAGTTCCTGGGTCACAAAGAGTGTACTGGTCCAGGGGTCACTGTCCCGGGGTCACAGAGAGTGTCCTGGCCCCGGGTCACTGCCCCTCGGTCACAGAGAGTGTCCTGGTCCTGGGGTCACTGTCCCTGGGTCACAGGGATGTCCTGGTCCCAGGGTCACTGTCCCTGGGTCGCAGAGAGATTCCTGGTCCTTGCGTTACTGTCCCTCGGTAACAGAGAGTGTCCTGGTCCCGGGGTCACTGAGAGTGTCCTGGTCCCAGGGTCAATGTCCCTCGGTCACAGAGTGTGTCCTGGTCCCGGGATCACTGTCCCGATGTCACAGAGAGTGTCCTGGCCCCGGGGCCACTGTCCCTGGGTCACAGAGAGTGTCCTGGTCCCAGGGTCACTGTCCCTGGGTCACAGAGTGTGTCCTGGTCCAAGTGTGACTGTCCCTGGGTCACTGAGGGGGTCCTGGGCCCAGGGTCACTGTCCCTGGGTCACATATAGTGTACTGGTCCCGGGGTCACTGTCCCTGGGTCACAGTGTGTGTCCTGGTCCCGGGGTCACTGTCCCTGGGTCACAGAGAGTGTCCTGACTCTGGGGTCACTGCCCCGGGGCCCAAGACAGTGTCCTGGTCCCGGGGTCACTGTCACTGGGTCACAGAGAGTGTCCTGGACGCGGGGTCACTGTCCCTGGGTACAAGAGAGTGTCCTGGCCCGGGGTCACTGTCCCTGGGTCACATTTCGTGTACTGATCCCAGGGTCACTGTCCCTGGGTCACAGAGAGTGTCCTGACCCTGGGGTCACTGCCCTGGTGTCCAAGAGAGTGTCCTGGCCCGGGGTCACTGTCCCTGGGTCACATTTCGTGTACTGGTCCCAGGGTCACTGTCCCTGGGTCACAGAGAGTGTCCTGACCCTGGGGTCACTGCCCCGGTGTCCAAGAGGGTGTCCTGGCCACGGGGTCACTGTCCCTGGGTCCAAGAGAGTGTCCTGGCCCCGGGTCACTGTCCCTCGGTCACAGAGAGTGTCCTGGACCCGGGGTCACTGTCCCTGGGTCACAGAGTGCGTCCTGGTCCTGGGGTCACTGTCCCTCGGTCACAGAGTGCCCTGGTCCCAGGGTTGCTGTCCCTCGGTCACAGAGTGTGTCCTGGTGCCTGGGTCACTGTCCCTGGGTCAAAGAGAGTGTCCTGGCCACGGGTCACTGTCCCTCGGTCACAGAGAGTGTCCTGGTCCCAGGGTCACTGTCCCTGGGTCACAGAGAGTGTCCTGGTCCCAGGGTCACTGTCCCTGGGTCACAGAGAGATTCCTGGTCATTGCGTTACTGTCCCTCGGTAACAGAGTGTCTCCTGGTCCCGGGGTCACTGAGAGTGTCCTGGTCCCGGGGCCACTGTTCCTGGGTCGAAGAGAGTGTCCTGGTCCAAGTGTCACTATCCCTGGGTCACATATAGTGTCCTGGCCCCGGGTCACTGTCCCTCGGTCACAGAGAGTGTCCTGGTCCCGGGGTCACGGAAAGTGTCCTGGTCCCAGGGTCAGTGTCCCTGGGTCACAGAGAGTGTCCTGGTCCCAGGATCACTGTCCCTGGGTCACAGAGTGTGTCCTGGCCCTTGCGTTACTGTCCCTGGGTCACAGAGCGTGTCCTGGTCCCGGGCTCAGTGTCCCGGGGTCACTGAGTTTCCTGGTGCCGGGGTCACTGTCCCTGGGTTACATTTCGTGTACTGGTCCCAGGGTCACTGTCCATGGGTCACAGAGAGTGTCCTGACCCTGGGGTCACTGCCCCGGTGTCCAAGAGAGTGTCCTGGCCCGGGTCACTGTCCCGGGGTCACTGAGAGTGTCCTGGTCCTGGGGTCAGTGTCCCTGGGTCCAAGGGAGTGTCCTGGCCCAGAATCACTGTCCCTGGGTCACAGAGAGTGTCCTGGTGCCGGGGTCACTGTCCCGGTGTCCAAGAGGGTGTCCTGGCCACGGGGTCACTGTCCCTGGGTCACAGAGAGTGTCCTGGTCCCAGGGTCACTGTCCCTGGGTCACAGAGAGTGTCCTGGTCCCAGGGTCACTGTCCCTAGGTCAAGAGAGTGCGCCCTGGACCCAGGGTCACTGTCCCTCGGTCACAGAGTGTGTCCAGGTCCCGGGGTCACTGTCCCGGGGTCAGAGGGTGTCCAGGTGCCTGGATCACTGTCCCTGGGTCATAGAGAGTGTCCTGGTCCCAGGGTCACAGTCACTGGATCCAAGAGTGATTCCTGGCCCCGGGGTCACTGTCCCTGGGTCACAGAGAGTGTCCTGACACTGGGGTCTCTGCCCCGGGGTCCCTGCCCCGGGGTCCAAGAGAGTGTCCTGGCCCTGGAGCCACTGGTCCTGGGTCACAAAGAGTGTGCTGGTCCCGGGGTCACTGACCCTGGGTCACAGAGAGTGTGCTGGTCCCGGGGTCACTGTCCCTGGGTCCGAGAAAGTGTCCTGGCCCTGGGGTCACTGTCCCTGGGTCCAAGAGAGTGTCCTGGAGCCAGGGTCACTGTCCCATGGTCACAGAGTGTGTCCTGGTCCCGGGGTCACTGTCCCGGGGTCACAGAGAGTGTCCTGGTCCCGGGGTCACTATTCCTGGGTCGAAGAGTGTGTCCTGGTCCAAGTGCTACTGTCCCTGGGTCCAAGAGAGTGTCCTGGCCCCGGGTCACTGTCCCTCGTTAACAGAGAGTGTCCTGGTCCCGGGGTCACTGAGAGTGCCCTGGTCCCGGGGCCACTGTTCCTGGATCGAAGAGAGTGTCCTGGTCCAAGTGTCACTGTCCCTGGGACACACATAGTGTCCTGGTCCCGGGATCACTGTCCCTGGGTCACAGAGAGTGTCCTGGTCCCGGGATCACTGTCCCTGGGTCGAAGAGAGTGTCCTGGTGCCTGGGTCACTGTCCCTGGGTCCAAAAGAGTGTCCTGGCCCCGGGTCACTGTCCCTGGGTCACAGAGAGTGCCCTGGCCCCGGGTCACTGTCCCTGGGTCACAGAGCGTGTCCTGGCCCCGGGTCACTGTCCCTGGGTCACAGAGAGTGTCCTGGCCCCGGGTCACTGTCCCTCGGTCACAGAGTGTGTCCTGGCCCCGGGTCACTGTCCCTGGGTCACAGAGAGTGTCCTGGCCCCGGGTCACTGTCCCTCGGTCACAGAGCGTGTCCTGGTCCCGGGGTCACAGAGCGTGTCCTGGTCCCGGGGCCACGGTTCCTGGGTCCAAGAGTGTCCTGGTCCAAGTGTTACTGTCCCTGGGTCACTGAGAGGGTCCTGGTCCCAGGGTCACTGTCCCTGAGTCACTGAGAGGGTCCTGGTCCTTGGGTCACTGTCCCTCGGTCATAGAGACTGTCCTGGTCCCAGGGTCAATGTCCCTCGGTCACAGAGTGTGTCCTGGTCCCGGGATCACTGTCCCGAGGTCACAGAGAGTGTCCTGGTGCCTGGGTCACTGTCCCTGGGTCCAAGAGAGTGTCCTGGTCCAGGGGTCATTGTCCCTCGGTCAGACAGTGTCCTGGTCCCGGCGTCACTGTCCTGGGGTCACTGAGAGTGTCCTGGTGCCTGGGTCACTGTCCCTGGGTAACAGAGAGTGTCCTGGTCCCGGGGCACTGTCCCTGGGTCACAGGGAGTGTCCTGGTCCCGGGGTCACTGTCCCTGGGTCACAGAGAGTGTCCTGGCCCCGGGTCACTGTCCCTGGGTCACAGAGAGTTTCCTGGTCCCAGCGTCACTCTCCCTGGGTCACAAAGAGTGTACTGGTCCCGGGGTCACTGTCCCTGGGTCACAGAGAGTGTCCTGGTCCCAGGGTCACTGTCCCTGGGTCACAGAAAGTGTCCTGGTCCCGGGGTCACTGTCCCTGGGTCACAGAGTGTGCCCTGGTCCCGGGGTCACTGTCCCTGGGTCCAAGAGTGTCCTGGCCCCGGGTCACTGCCCCTCGGTCACAGAGAGTGTCCTGGTCCTGTGGTCACTGTCCCTGGGTCACTGAGAGTGTCCTGGTCCTGGGGCCACTGTTCCTGGGTCCAAAAGAGTGTCCTGGCCCCGGGTCACTGTCCCTCAGTCACAGAAAGTGTCCTGGTCCCAGGGTCACTGTCCCTGGGTCACAGAGAGTGTCCTGGTCCCGGGGTCACTGTCCCTGGGTCACAGAGAGTTTCCTGGTCTTTGCGCTCCTGTCCCTGGCTAACAGAGTGTGTCTTGGTCCTGGGGTCACTGTCCCTGGGTCACAGAGAGTGTCCTGGTGCCTGGGACACTGTCCCTGGGTCACTGTCCCTCGGTCACAGAGAGTGTCCTGGTCCCAGGGTCACTGTCCCTGGGTCACAGAGAGTGTCCTGGTCCCGGGGTCACTGTCCCTGGGTCACATATATTGTCCTAGTCCCGGGGTCACTGTCCCTGGGTCACAGAGAGTGTCCTGACCATGGGGTCACTGCCCCGGGGTCCAAGAGAGTGTCCTGGCCCCGGGGTCACTGTGACTTGGTCCAAGAGAGTGTCCTGGTCCCGGGGACACTGTCCCTGGGTCCAAGAAAGTGTCCTGGCCCCGGGGTCACTGCCCCGGAGTCCATGAGAGTGTCCTGGTCCCAGGGTCACTGTCCTGGGTCCAAGAGAGTGTCCAGATCCCGGGGACACTGTCCCTGGGTCACAGAGAGTCTCCTGGACCCGGGGTCACTGTCCCTGGGTCACAGAGAGTGTCCTAGTCCCGGGGTCACTGTTCCTGGATCTAAGTGAGTGTCCTGGTCCGAGGGTCACAGTCCCTGGGTCACAGTCTCCTGAACCCGGGGTCGCTGTCCCTGGGTCACAGAGAGTGTTCTGATCCCGGGGTCGCTGTCCCTGAGTCACAGAGAGTGTCCTGATCCCAGGTCACTGTCCCTGGGTCCAAGAGCGTGTCCTGATCCCGGGTTCGCTGTCCCTGGGTCACAGAGAGTGTCCTGGTCCTGGGGTCACTGTCCCTGGGTCCAAAAGAGTGTCCTGGCCCCGGGTCACTGTCCCTCGGTCACAGAGTGTGTCCTGGTCCCGGGGTCAATGAGAGTGTCCTGGTCCCGGGGCCACTGTTCCTGGGTCCAAGAGTGTCCTGGTCCAAGTGTTACTGTCCCTGGGTCACAGAGAGTGTCCTGATCCCGGGTTCGCTGTCCCTGGGTCCAATAGAGTGTCCTGGCCCCGGGGCCACTGTCCCTGGGTCACAGAGAGTGTCCTGACACTGGGGTCACTGCTCCGGAGTCCAAGAGAGTGTCCTGGTCCCAGGGTCACTGTCCCTGGGTCACAGTGTGTGTCCTGGTCCAAGTGTGACTGTCCCTGGGTCACTGAGAGGGTCCTGGGCCCAGGGTCACTGTCCCTGGGTCACATATAGTGTACTGGTCCCGGGGTCACTGTCCCTGGGTCACAGAGAGTGTCCTGACTCTGGGGTCACTGCCCCGGGGCCCAAGAGAGTGTCCTGGTCCCGGGGTCACTGTCACTGGGTCACAGAGAGTGTCCTGGACGCGGGGTCACTGTCCCTCGGTCACAGTGTGTGTCCTGGTCCCCTGGTCACTGTCCCTGGGTACAAGAGAGTGTCCTGGCCCGGGGTCACTGTCCCTGGGTCACATTTCGTGTACTGGTCCCAGGGTCACTGTCCCTGGGTCACAGAGAGTGTCCTGACCCTGGGGTCACTGCCCCGGTGTCCAAGAGGGTGTCCTGGCCCCGAGGTCACTGTCACTGGGTCCAAGAGAGTCCTCATCCTGGGGTCACTGTCCCTCGGTCACAGAGTGTGTCCTGGTCCCGGGGTCACTGAGTGTGTCCTGGTGCCTGGGTCACTGTCACTGGGTCCAAGAGAGTGTCCTGGCCCCGGGTCACTGTCCCTCGGTCACAGAGAGTGTCCTGGACCCGGGGTCACTGTCCCTGGGTCCAAGAGAGTGTCCTGGCCCCGGGTCACTGTCCCTCGGTCACAGAGTGTGTCCTGGTCCCGGGGTCACAGAGTGTGTCCTGGTCCTGGGGTCACTGTCCCTCGGTCACAGAGAGTGCCCATATCCTGGGGTCACTGTCCCTCGGTCACAGAGAGTGCCCTGGTCCCAGGGTTGCTGTCCCTCGGTCACAGAGTGTGTCCTGGTGCCTGGGTCACTGTCCCTGGGTCCAAGAGAGTGTCCTGGCCACGGGTCACTGTCCCTCGCTCACAGAGAGTGTCCTGGTCCCAGGGTCACTGTCCCTGGGTCACAGAGATGTCCTGGTCCCAGGGTCACTGTCACTGGGTCGAATAAAAGGAAACTATAATTTAAGGATCTTAACCTGTCGAACTACGCCAGGTTTGGGGGAAACTTTTTAGTTGATGAATCAAGTCAGGGCGCAATACGACAAGTTGTAAGATTTGTACTATTTGTAGACTGTGTTAAGTTGTTTGATTCCTTGTACTATTCGACTGTGTATAGTTGAAGGAATTTATATCATCTCTGCTATTCGGTTATCAGTAGCACTGTCCCTGGGTCACAGAGAGTGTCCTGGCCCCGGGTCACTGTCCCTCGGTCACAGAGCGTGTCCTGGTCCCGGGGTCACAGAGCGTGTCCTGGTCCCGGGGCCACGGTTCCTGGGTCCAAGAGTGTCCTGGTCCAAGTGTTACTGTCCCTGGGTCACTGAGAGGGTCCTGGTCCCAGGGTCACTGTCCCTGAGTCACTGAGAGGGTCCTGGTCCTTGGGTCACTGTCCCTCGGTCATAGAGACTGTCCTGGTCCCAGGGTCAATGTCCCTCGGTCACAGAGTGTGTCCTGGTCCCGGGATCACTGTCCCGAGGTCACAGAGAGTGTCCTGGTGCCTGGGTCACTGTCCCTGGGTCCAAGAGAGTGTCCTGGTCCTGGGGTCACTGTCCCTCGGTCAGACAGTGTCCTGGTCCCGGCGTCACTGTCCTGGGGTCACTGAGAGTGTCCTGGTGCCTGGGTCACTGTCCCTGGGTAACAGAGAGTGTCCTGGTCCCGGGGCACTGTCCCTGGGTCACAGGGAGTGTCCTGGTCCCGGGGTCACTGTCCCTGGGTCACAGAGAGTGTCCTGGCCCCGGGTCACTGTCCCTGGGTCACAGAGAGTTTCCTGGTCCCAGCGTCACTCTCCCTGGGTCACAAAGAGTGTACTGGTCCCGGGGTCACTGTCCCTGGGTCACAGAGAGTGTCCTGGTCCCAGGGTCACTGTCCCTGGGTCACAGAAAGTGTCCTGGTCCCGGGGTCACTGTCCCTGGGTCACAGAGTGTGCCCTGGTCCCGGGGTCACTGTCCCTGGGTCCAAGAGTGTCCTGGCCCCGGGTCACTGCCCCTCGGTCACAGAGAGTGTCCTGGTCCTGTGGTCACTGTCCCTGGGTCACTGAGAGTGTCCTGGTCCTGGGGCCACTGTTCCTGGGTCCAAAAGAGTGTCCTGGCCCCGGGTCACTGTCCCTCAGTCACAGAAAGTGTCCTGGTCCCAGGGTCACTGTCCCTGGGTCACAGAGAGTGTCCTGGTCCCGGGGTCACTGTCCCTGGGTCACAGAGAGTTTCCTGGTCTTTGCGCTCCTGTCCCTGGCTAACAGAGTGTGTCTTGGTCCTGGGGTCACTGTCCCTGGGTCACAGAGAGTGTCCTGGTGCCTGGGACACTGTCCCTGGGTCACTGTCCCTCGGTCACAGAGAGTGTCCTGGTCCCAGGGTCACTGTCCCTGGGTCACAGAGAGTGTCCTGGTCCCGGGGTCACTGTCCCTGGGTCACATATATTGTCCTAGTCCCGGGGTCACTGTCCCTGGGTCACAGAGAGTGTCCTGACCATGGGGTCACTGCCCCGGGGTCCAAGAGAGTGTCCTGGCCCCGGGGTCACTGTGACTTGGTCCAAGAGAGTGTCCTGGTCCCGGGGTCACTGTCCCTGGGTCCAAGAAAGTGTCCTGGCCCCGGGGTCACTGCCCCGGAGTCCATGAGAGTGTCCTGGTCCCAGGGTCACTGTCCTGGGTCCAAGAGAGTGTCCAGATCCCGGGGACACTGTCCCTGGGTCACAGAGAGTCTCCTGAACCCGGGGTCGCTGTCCCTGGGTCACAGAGAGTGTTCTGATCCCGGGGTCGCTGTCCCTGAGTCACAGAGAGTGTCCTGATCCCAGGTCACTGTCCCTGGGTCCAAGAGCGTGTCCTGATCCCGGGTTCGCTGTCCCTGGGTCACAGAGAGTGTCCTGGTCCTGGGGTCACTGTCCCTGGGTCCAAAAGAGTGTCCTGGCCCCGGGTCACTGTCCCTCGGTCACAGAGTGTGTCCTGGTCCCGGGGTCACTGAGAGTGTCCTGGTCCCGGGGCCACTGTTCCTGGGTCCAAGAGTGTCCTGGTCCAAGTGTTACTGTCCCTGGGTCACAGAGAGTGTCCTGATCCCGGGTTCGCTGTCCCTGGGTCCAATAGAGTGTCCTGGCCCCGGGGCCACTGTCCCTGGGTCACAGAGAGTGTCCTGACACTGGGGTCACTGCTCCGGAGTCCAAGAGAGTGTCCTGGTCCCAGGGTCACTGTCCCTGGGTCACAGTGTGTGTCCTGGTCCAAGTGTGACTGTCCCTGGGTCACTGAGAGGGTCCTGGGCCCAGGGTCACTGTCCCTGGGTCACATATAGTGTCCTAGTCCCGGGGTCACTGTCCCTGGGTCACAGAGAGTGTCCTGACTCTGGGGTCACTGCCCCGGGGCCCAAGAGAGTGTCCTGGTCCCGGGGTCACTGTCACTGGGTCACAGAGAGTGTCCTGGACGCGGGGTCACTGTCCCTCGGTCACAGTGTGTGTCCTGGTCCCCTGGTCACTGTCCCTGGGTACAAGAGAGTGTCCTGGCCCGGGGTCACTGTCCCTGGGTCACATTTCGTGTACTGGTCCCAAGGTCACTGTCCCTGGGTCACAGAGAGTGTCCTGACCCTGGGGTCACTGCCCCGGTGTCCAAGAGAGTGTCCTGGCCCGGGGTCACTGTCCCTGGGTCACATTTCGTGTACTGGTCCCAGGGTCACTGTCCCTGGGTCACAGAGAGTGTCCTGACCCTGGGGTCACTGCCCCGGTGTCCAAGAGAGTGTCCTGACCCTGGGGTCACTGCCCCGGTGTCCAAGAGGGTGTCCTGGCCCCGAGGTCACTGTCACTGGGTCCAAGAGAGTCCTCATCCTGGGGTCACTGTCCCTCGGTCACAGAGTGTGTCCTGGTCCCGGGGTCACTGAGTGTGTCCTGGTGCCTGGGTCACTGTCACTGGGTCCAAGAGAGTGTCCTGGCCCCGGGTCACTGTCCCTCGGTCACAGAGAGTGTCCTGGACCCGGGGTCACTGTCCCTGGGTCCAAGAGAGTGTCCTGGCCCCGGGTCACTGTCCCTCGGTCACAGAGTGTGTCCTGGTCCCGGGGTCACAGAGTGTGTCCTGGTCCTGGGGTCACTGTCCCTCGGTCACAGAGAGTGCCCATATCCTGGGGTCACTGTCCCTCGGTCACAGAGAGTGCCCTGGTCCCAGGGTTGCTGTCCCTCGGTCACAGAGTGTGTCCTGGTGCCTGGGTCACTGTCCCTGGGTCCAAGAGAGTGTCCTGGCCACGGGTCACTGTCCCTCGCTCACAGAGTGTCCTGGTCCCAGGGTCACTGTCCCTGGGTCACAGAGATGTCCTGGTCCCAGGGTCACTGTCACTGGGTCGAATAAAAGGAAACTATAATTTAAGGATCTTAACCTGTCGAACTACGCCAGGTTTGGGGGAAACTTTTTAGTTGATGAATCAAGTCCTGGCGCAATACGACAAGTTGTAAGATTTGTACTATTTGTAGACTGTGTTAAGTTGTTTGATTCCTTGTACTATTCGACTGTGTATAGTTGAAGGAATTTATATCATCTCTGCTATTCGGTTATCAGTAGCACTTTGCGAATACTGGAACTCAGCAGAAATTTGCAGTATAAACTCCTCAGGTGCCAAAAAGAATTGTTTTATTTGTAGTCGCTTGATTACAATTTGAAAGTCATTTAAAAGGCAATTCGTAGACAATTCGAAGCTTTCAGAGAATTACAGACATTATCTTTCTTTGCTTAGGCAGACAGCTCGAAAGTAACTTTTAAAAGGTCAAAGTCTGGCAATGAAACATGAAGAGAGAGAGAAAGCTAATCTTCAGCTAAACTCAAACTCAAAGTCAAAAGTGGACTAACATCACTGACACAGACTGTGAGGCTGACAGAACCCCCAAAAGACATCTCTAAAATGGAGACTATAAAGGACAAAACTGACTAAACTAAACACTAAAACCAAACCGAACCTAAAAAGACAATACTCACAAAGACAACAAAACCCCAACCTAACCTAAAATGGCCGGGAGAAACTTTTTAGTTATACACTTTCATATCTGTCTTAAGTCGTCTAATTACACCCCAATATAATCCTAATTGGTTTGGATTAGACTCAAACACATTTGATTTGATGGCAAGCCGTCCATCTTCAATGTGCAACATCAGCTTTTTTGGCCCAGCTGTTATCTGCATTGTGAACAATGTTGCTGTGTATTCAGTCCCTGTCCTTGACAATTAGCACAAGCAGTGTCAAATTATCTTGCTGTTTTAATGTCACACTGTCTTTGAAAATATGCATTTGCCAGAACAACGGACTTCAGTAAAAGTGAACTATGCTGTATAAATGGGTATTAAAAACTGGGGCTCAACATTTATGCTTAAACAGCTATCTTTTACCTATACGAGTTGTATTTGAAATACTTGGCTTCTACAGGGTCACTGCCCCGGTGTCCAAGAGAGTGTCCTGGCCCGGGGTCACTGTCCCTGGGTCACATTTCGTGTACTGGTCCCAGGGTCACTGTCCCTGGGTCACAGAGAGTGTCCTGACCCTGGGGGCACTGCCCCGGTGTCCAAGAGGGTGTCCTGGCCCCGAGGTCACTGTCACTGGGTCCAAGAGAGTCCTCATCCTGGGGTCACTGTCCCTCGGTCACAGAGTGTGTCCTGGTCCCGGGGTCACTGAGTGTGTCCTGGTGCCTGGGTCACTGGCCCTGGGTCCAAGAGAGTGTCCTGGCCCCGGGTCACTGTCCCTCGGTCACAGAGAGTGTCCTGGACCCGGGGTCACTGTCCCTGGGTCACAGTGTGTGTCCTGGTCCTGGGGTCACTGTCCCTCGGTCACAGAGAGTGTCCTGGACCCGGGGTCACTGTCCCTGGGTCACAGAGTGTGTCCTGGTCCTGGGGTCACTGTCCCTCGGTCACAGAGAGTGCCCATATCCTGGGGTCACTGTCCCTCGGTCACAGAGAGTGCCCTGGTCCCAGGGTTGCTGTCCCTCGGTCACAGAGTGTGTCCTGGTGCCTGGGTCACTGTCCCTGGGTCCAAGAGAGTGTCCTGGCCACGGGTCACTGTCCCTCGCTCACAGAGAGTGTCCTGGTCCCAGGGTCACTGTCCCTGGGTCACAGAGATGTCCTGGTCCCAGGGTCACTGTCACTGGGTCGCAGAGAGATTCCTGATCCTTGCGTTACTGTCCCTCGGTAACAGAGAGTGTCCTGGTCCCGGGGTCACTGAGAGTGTCCTGGTCCCAGGGTCAATGTCCCTCGGTCACAGAGTGTGTCCTGGTCCCGGGATCACTGTCCCGATGTCACAGAGAGTGTCCTGGCCCCGGGGCCACTGTCCCTGGGTCACAGAGAGTGTCCTGACACTGGGGTCACTGCTCCGGAGTCCAAGAGAGTGTCCTGGTCCCAGGGTCACTGTCCCTGGGTCACAGAGTGTGTCCTGGTCCAAGTGTGACTGTCCCTGGGTCACTGAGAGGGTCCTGGGCCCAGGGTCACTGTCCCTGGGTCACATATAGTGTACTGGTCCCGGGGTCACTGTCCCTGGGTCACAGTGTGTGTCCTGGTCCCGGGGTCACTGTCCCTGGGTCACAGAGAGTGTCCTGACTCTGGGGTCACTGCCCCGGGGCCCAAGAGAGTGTCCTGGTCCCGGGGTCACTGTCACTGGGTCACAGAGAGTGTCCTGGACGCGGAGTCACTGTCCCTCGGTCACAGTGTGTGTCCTGGTCCCGGGGTCACTGTCCCTGGGTCACATTTCGTGTACTGATCCCAGGGTCACTGTCCCTGGGTCACAGAGAGTGTCCTGACCCTGGGGTCACTGCCCCGGCGTCCAAGAGAGTGTCCTGGCCCGGGGTCACTGTCCCTGGGTCACATTTCGTGTACTGATCCCAGATTCACTGTCCCTGGGTCACAGAGAGTGTCCTGACCCTGGGGTCACTGCCCCGGCGTCCAAGAGAGTGTCCTGGCCCGGGGTCACTGTCCCTGGGTCACATTTCGTGTACTGGTCCCAGGGTCACTGTCCCTGGACAGAGAGTCTACTGGTCCTGGGGTCACTGTCCCTAGGTCAAGAGAGTGCACCCTGGACCCAGGGTCACTGTCCCTGGGTCGCAGAGTGTGTCTTGGTCCAAGTGTGACTGTCCCTCGGTCACTGAGAGGGTCCTGGGCCCAGGGTCACTGTCCCTGGGTCACATATAGTGTACTGGTCCCGGGGTCACTGTCCCTGGGTCACAGTGTGTGTCCTGGTCCCGGGGTCACTGTCCCTGGGTCACAGAGAGTGTCCTGACTCTGGGGTCACTGCCCCGGGGCCCAAGAGAGTGTCCTGGTCCCGGGGTCACTGTCACTGGGTCACAGAGAGTGTCCTGGACGCGGGGTCACTGTCCCTCGGTCACAGTGTGTGTCCTGACCCTGGGGTCACTGCCCCGGTGTCCAAGAGAGTGTCCTGGCCCGGGGTCACTGTCCCTGGGTCACATTTCGTGTACTGGTCCCAGGGTCACTGTCCCTGGACAGAGTCTACTGGTCCTGGGGTCACTGTCCCTAGGTCAAGAGAGTGCACCCTGGACCCAGGGTCACTGTCCCTCGGTCACAGAGTGTGTCCAGGTCCCGGGGTCACTGTCCCGGGGTCAGAGGGTGTCCAGGTGCCTGGATCACTGTCCCTGGGTCATAGAGAGTGTCCTGGTCCCAGGGTCACAGTCACTGGATCCAAGAGTGATTCCCGGCCCCGGGGTCACTGTCCCTGGGTCACAGAGAGTGTCCTGACACTGGGGTCTCTGCCCCGGGGTCCCTGCCCCGGGGTCCAAGAGAGTGTCCTGGCCCTGGAGCCACTGGTCCTGGGTCACAGAGAGTGTGCTGGTCCCGGGGTCACTGTCCCTGGGTCCAAGAGAGTGTCCTGGAGCCGGGGTCACTGTCCCTTGGTCACAGAGTGTGTCCTGGTCCCGGAGTCCAAGAAAGTGTCCTGGCCCTGGGGTCACTGTCCCTGGGTCCAAGAGAGTGTCCTGGCCCTGGGGTCACTGTCCCTGGGTCCAAGAGAGTGTCCTGGCCCTGGGGTCACTGTCCCTGGGTCCAAGAGAGTGTCCTGGAGCCAGGGTCACTGTCCCTGGGACACATATAGTGTCCTGGTCCCAGGGTCACTGTCCTTCGGTCACAGAGAGATTCCTGGTCCTTGCGTCACTGTCCCTGGGTCACAGAGAGTGTCCTGGTCCCGGGGTCACTGTCCCTGGGTCACATATAGGGTACTGGTCCCAGGGTCACTGTCCCTGGGTCACAGAGAGTGTCCTGGTCCCAGGGTCACTGTCCCGGTGTCCAAAAGGGTGTCCTGGCCCCGGGGTCACTGTCCCTGGGTCACAGAGAGTGTGCTGGTCCCGGGGTCACTGTCCCTGGGTCCAAAAAAGTGTCCTGGCCCTGGGGTCACTGTCCCTGGGTCCAAGAGAGTGTCCTGGAGCCGGGGTCACTGTCCCTGGGTCACAGAGTGTGTCCTGGTCCCGGGGTCACTGTCCCGGGGTCATTGAGAGTGTCCTGGTGCCTGGGTCACTGTCCCTCGGTAACAGAGTGTGTCCTGGTCCCAGGGTCAGAGTCCCTCGGTCACAGAGAGTGTCCTGGCCCCGGGTCACTGTCCCTCAGTAACAGAGAGTGTCCTGGTCCCGGGGTCACTGAGAGTGCCCTGGTCCCGGGGCCACTGTTCCTGAGTCGAAGAGAGTGTCCTGGTCCAAGTGTCACTGTCCCTGGGACACATATAGTGTCCTGGTCCTGGGATCACTGTCCCTCGGTCACAGAGAGTGCCCTGGTCCCAGGGTCACTGTCCCTCGGTCACAGAGAGATTCCTGGTCCTTGCGTCACTGTCCCTGGGTCACAGAGAGTGTCCTGGTGCCGGGGTCACTGTCCCGGTGTCCAAGAGGGTGTCCTGGCCCCGGGGTCACTGTCCCTGGGTCCAAGAGAGTGTCCTCGTCTGTGGTCACTGTCCCTCGGTCACAGAGAGATTCCTGGTCCTTGTGTTACTGTCCCTGGGTAACAGAGGGGCTGTTTAGCACAAGGGGCTGTTTAGCACAGGGCTAAATCGCTGGCTTTGAAAGCAGACCAAGGCAGGCCAGCAGCACGGTTCAATTCCCGCAACAGCCTCCCCAAACAGGCGGCGGAATGTGGCGACTAGGGGCTTTTCACAGTAACTTCATTTGAAGCCTACTTGTGACAAGAAGCGATTTTCATTTCATCTCAGAGAGTGTCCTGGTCCCGGGGTCACTGTCCCGGGGTCATTGAGAGTGTCCTGGTGCCTGGGTCACTGTCCCTCGGTAACAGAGTGTGTCCTGGTCCCAGGGTCAGAGTCCCTCGGTCACAGAGAGTGTCCTGGCCCCGGGTCACTGTCCCTCGGTAACAGAGAGTGTCCTGGTCCCGGGGTCACTGAGAGTGCCCTGGTCCCGGGGCCACTGTTCCTGAGTCGAAGAGAGTGTCCTGGTCCAAGTGTCACTGCCCTGGAGTCCAAGAGAGTGTCCTGGTCACAGGGTCACTGTCCCTGGGTCACAGAGAGTGTCCTGGTCCTGGGGTTGCTGTCCCTCGGTCACAGAGTGTGTCCTGGTCCCGGGGTCACTGAGAGTGTCCTGGTGCCTGGGTCACTGTCCCTGGGTCACAGAGAGTGTCCTGGTCCCAGGGTCAGTGTCCCTGGGTCACAGAGTGTGTCCTGGTCCCGGGGTCACTGTCCCTGGGTCACAGAGAGATTCCTGGTCCTTGCGTTACTGTCCCTCGGTAACAGGGAGTGTCCTGGTCCCCGGGTCACTGAGAGTGCCCTGGTCCCGGGGCCACTGTCCCTGGGTCCAAGAGAGTGTCCTGGTCCCAGGGTCACTGTCCCTCGGTCACAGAGTGTCCTGGTCCCAGGGTCACTGTCCCTGGGTCACAGAGATGTCCTGGTCCCAGGGTCACTGTCGCTGGGTCCAAGAGAGTGTCCTGATCCCGGGTTCGCTGTCCCTGGGTCACAGAGAGTGTCCTGGTCCCGGGGTCACTGTCCCTGGGTCACAGAGAGATTCCTGGTCCTTGCGTTACTGTCCCTCGGTAACAGAGAGTGTCCTGGTCCCGGGGTCACTGAGAGTGTCCTGGTCCAAGTGTCACTATCCCTGGGTAACATATAGTGTCCTGGTCCTGGGGTCACTGTCCCTGGGTCACAGAGAGATTCCTGGTCCTTGCGTTACTGTCCCTCGGTAACAGAGAGTGCCCTGGTCCCGGGGCCACTGTTCCAGAGTCGAAGAGAGTGTCCTGGTCCAAGTGTCACTGTCCCTGGGACACATATAGTGTCCTGGTCCTGGGGTCACTGTCCCTCGGTCACAGTGTGTCCTGGTCCCGGGGTCACTGTCCCTGGGTCACAGAGAGATTCCTGGTCCTTGTGTTACTGTCCCTGGGTAACAGAGGGGCTGTTTAGCACAAGGGGCTGTTTAGCACAGGGCTAAATCGCTGGCTTTGGAAGCAGACCAAGGCAGGCCAGCAGCACGGTTCAATTCCCGCAACAGCCTCCCCAAACAGGCGCCGGAATGTGGCGACTAGGGGCTTTTCACAGTAACTTCATTTGAAGCCTACTTGTGACAAGAAGCGATTTTCATTTCATTTCAGAGAGTGTCCTGGTCCCGGGGTCACAGAGAGTGTCCTGTGTCCTGGACCCGGGGTCACTGTCCCTGGGTCACAAAGAGTGTCCTGACCCTGTGGTCACTGCCCTGGAGTCCAAGAGAGTGTCCTGGTCACAGGGTCACTGTCCCGGGGTCACAGAGAATGTCCTGGTGCCTGGGTCACTGTCCCGGGGTCACAGAGAGTGTCCTGGCCCCGGGTCACTGTCCCTGGGTCCAAGAGAGTGTCCTGGTCCCAGGGTCAGTGTCCCTGGGTCACAGAGAGATTCCTGGTCCTTGCATTACAGTCCCACGGTAACAGGGAGTGTCCTGGTCCCGGGGTCACTGAGAGTGCCCTGGTCCCGGGGCCACTGTTCCTGGGTCACAGAGAGTGTCCTGGTCCCAGGGTCACTGTCCCTCGGTCACAGAGAGTGTCCTGGTCCCAGGGTCACTGTCCCTGGGTCACAGAGAGTGTCCTGGTCCCAGGGTCACTGTCCCTGGGTCACTGTCCCTGGGTCCAAAAGAGTGTCCTCGTCCTGTGGTCACTGTCTCTCGGTCACAGAGAGTGCCCTGGTCCCAGGGTCACTGTCCCTGGGTCCAAGAGAGTGTCCTGGCCACGGGTCAGTGTCCCTGGGTCACAGAGAGTGTCCTGGTCCCGGGGTCACTGTCCCTGGGTCACAGAGAGATTCCTGGTCCTTGCGTTACTGTCCCTCGGTAACAGAGTGTGTCCTGGTCCCGGGATCACTGTCCCGAGGTCACAGAGAGTGTCCTGACACTGTGGTCACTGCTCCGGAGTCCAAGAGAGTGTCCTGGTCCCAGGGTCACTGTCCCTGGGTCACAGAGTGTGTCCTGGCCCTGGGGTCACTGTCCCTGGGTCAGAGAGTGCCCTGGTCCCAGGGTCACTGTCCCTCGGTCACACAGTGTGTCCTGGTCCCGGGGTCACTGACCCTGGGTCACAGAGAGTGTCCGGACACTGGGTTCACTGCCCCGGGGTCCAAGAGAGTGTCCTGGTCCCGGGGTCACTGCCCCAGAGTCCAAGAGAGTGTCCTGGCCCTGGGGTCACTGTCCCTCGGTCAGACAGTGCCCTGGTCCCAGGGTCAATGTCCCTCGGTCACAGAGTGTGTCCTGGTACCTGGGTCACTGTCCCTGGGTCACAGAGAGTGTCCTGGCCCCGGGTCCCTGTCCCTGGGTCACAGAGAGTTTCCTGGTCCAAGGGTCACTGTCCCTGGGTCATAAAGAGTGTACTGGTCCAGGGGTCACTGTCCCTGGGTCACATATAGTGTACTGGTCCCGGGGTCACTGTCCCTGGGTCACTGAGAGTGTCCTGGTGCCGGGGTCACTGTCCCTGGATCCAAGAGACTGTCCAGGCCCCGGGTCACTGTCCCTCAGTCACAGAGAGTGTCCTGGTCCCAGCATCACTGTCCCTGGGTCACAGAGAGTGTCCTGGTCCCAGGGTCACTGTCCCTGGGTCACAGAGAGTGTCCTGGTCCCAGGGTCACTGTCCCTGGGTCACAGAGAGTGTCCTGGTCCCAGAGTCACTGTCCCTGGGTCACAGAGAGTGTCCTGGTCCCGGGGTCACTGTCCCTGGGTCCAAGAGAGTGTCCTGGCCCCGGGTCACTGCCCCTCGGTCACAGAGAGTGTCCTGGTCCTGTGGTCACTGTCCCTGGGTCACAGAGAGTGTCCCGGTCCCGGGGTCACTGTCCCTCGGTCACAGACAGTACCCTGGTCCCAGGGTCACTGTCCCTGGGTCACAGAGTGTGTCCTGGTCCCGGGGTCACTGTCCCTGGGTCCAAAAGAGTGTCCTGGCCCCGGGTCACTGTCCCTCAGTCACAGAAAGTGTCCTGGTCCCAGGGTCACTGTCCCTGGGTCACAGAGAGTGTCCTGGTCCCGGGGTCACTGTCCCTGGGTCACAGAGAGTTTCCTGGTCTTTGCACTCCTGTCCCTGGCTAACAGAGTGTGTCTTGGCCCTGGGGTCACTGAGAGTGTCCTGGTCCCAGGGCCACTGTTCCTGGGTCCAAGAGAGTGTCCTGGTCCTGGGGTCACTGTCCCTGGGTCACAGAGTGTGTCCTGGTACCTGGGTCACTGTACCTGGGTCACTGTCCCTCGGTCACAGAGAGTGTCCTGGTCCCAGGGTCACTGTCCCTGGGTCACAGAGAGTGTCCTGGTCCCGGGGTCACTGTCCCTGGGTCACATATATTGTCCTCGTCCCGGGGTCACTGTCCCTGGGTCACAGAGAGTGTCCTGGCCCCGGGGTCACTGTGACTTGGTCCAAGAGAGTGTCCTGGTCCCAGGGTCACTGCCCCGGAGTCCAAGAGAGTGTGCTGGTCCCAGGGTCACTGTCCTGGGTCCAAGAGAGTGTCCAGATCCCGGGGACACTGTCCCTGGGTCACAGAGAGTCTCCTGAACCTGGGGTCACTGTCCCTGGGTCACAGAGAGTGTCCCAGTCCCGGGGTCACTGTCCCTGGATCTAAGTGAGTGTCCTGTTCCGAGTGTCACAGTCCCTGGGTCACAGTCTCCTGAACCCGGGGTCGCTGTCCCTGGGTCACAGAGAGTGTCCTGATCCCGGGGTCGCTGTCCCTGAGTCACAGAGAGTGTCCTGATCCCAGGTCACTGTCCTTGGGTCCAAGAGCATGTCCTGATCCCGGGTTCGCTGTCCCTGAGTCACAGAGAGTGTCCTGATCCTAGGTCACTGTCCCTGGGTCACAGAGAGTTTCCTGGTCCCAGGGTCACTGTCCCTGGGTCACTGAGAGGGTCCTGGTCCCAGGGTCACTGTCCCTGGGTCACTGAGAGGGTCCTCGTCCTTGGGTCACTGTCCCTCGGTCACAGAGACTGTCCTGGTCCCAGGGTCAATGTCCCTCGGTCACAGAGTGTGTCCTGGTCCCGGGATCACTGTCCCGATGTCACAGAGAGTGTCCTGGTGCCTGGGTCACTGTCCCTGGGTCCAATAGAGTGTCCTGGCCCCGGGGCCACTGTCCCTGGGTCACAGAGAGTGTCCTGACACTGGGGTCACTGCACCGGAGTCCAAGAGAGTGTCCTGGTCCCAGGGTCACTGTCCCTGGGTCACAAAGAGTGTCCTGACACTGGGGTCACTGCTCCGGAGTCCAAGAGAGTGTGCTGGTCCCAGGGTCACTGTCCCTGGGTCACAAAGAGTGTACTGGTCCAGGGGTCACTGTCCCTGGGTCACATATAGTGTACTGGTCCCGGGGTCACTGTCCCTGGGTCACAGAGTGTGTACTGGTCCAGGGGTCACTGTCCCTGGGTCACATATAGTGTCCTGGTGCCTGGGTCACTGTCCCTGGGTCCAAGAGAGTGTCCTGGTCCCAGGGTCACTGTCCCTGGGTCACATATAGTGTACTGGTCCTAGGGTGACTGTCCCTGGGTCACAGTGTGTGTCCTGGTCCCGGGGTCACTGTCCCGGGGTCACTGAGAGTGTCCTGGTGCCTGGGTCACTGTCCCTGGGTCACAGTGTGTGTCCTGGTCGCAGGGTCACTGTCCCTGGGTCACAGAGTGTGTCCGGACACTGGGGTCACTGCCCCGGGGTCACAGAGTGTGCCCTGGTCCCGGGGTCACTGTCCCTGGGTCACAGAGTGTGTCCGGACACTGGGGTCACTGCCCCGGGGTCCAAGAGAGTGTCCTGGTCCCAGGGTCACTGCCCCAGAGTCCAAGAGAGTGTCCTGGTCCTGGGGTCACTGTCCCTCGGTCACAGACAGTGCCCTGGTCCCAGGGTCAATGTCCCTCGGTCACAGTGTGTGTCCTGGTCCCGGGGTCACTGCCCCAGAGTCCAAGAGAGTGTCCTGGTGCCTGGGTCACTGTCCCTGGGTCACAGAGAGTGTCCTGGTCCCAGGGTCACTGTCCCTGGGTCACAGTGTGTGTCCTGTTCCCGGGGTCACTGTCCCTGGGTCACAGAGAGTTTCCTGGTCCTTGCGTTACTGTCCCTGGGTAAGAGAGTGTCCTGGTCCCGGGGTCACTGAGAGTGTCCTGGTCCCGGGGCCGCTGTTCCTGGGTCCAAGAGAGTGTCCTGGTCCAAGTGTTACTGTCCCTGGGTCACTGAGAGGGTCCTGGTCATTGGGTCACTGTCCCTGGGTCACAGAGAGTGTCCTGGTCCCGGGGTCACTGTCCCTGGATCACAGAGAGTTTCCTGGTCCAAGTGTTACTGTCCCTGGGTCACTGAGTGTGTCCTGGTGCTTGGGTCACTGTCCCTGGGTCCAAGCGAGTGTCCCGACCCTGGGGTCAATGCTCCGGAGTCCAAGAGAGTGTCCTGGTCCTGGGGTCACTGTCCCTGGGTCACAGAGTGTGTCCAAGTCCCGGGGCCACTGTTCCTGGGTCCAAGAGAGTGTCCTGGTCCCAGGGTCACTGTCCCTGGGTCCAAAAGAGTGTCCTGGCCCCGGGTCA